>NC_141363.1:36286541-36521541 GCF_057382095.1 Aulonocara sp. 'chitande type north' Nkhata Bay
TGTTAAGCGCACATGTAAAGTTTCAAATTATGGTACCGAGTACTGACTGAACAGACTCAGACGGAAGCAATCCTTATACATGCTGCTAACGTGTAATCCTGCATTAGTCACAATTATAGCTACTCTAAACTCCACAGGAAAAAAACATCAATACTAACAAAATCCTTCACTGTCGTAACCCCTAGAATTTGCTTTCATAACCATCCTTTCAAAAATGACAAGGATTTCTTCTGATACTAACATTTCCATTTGAGTCTGTCAGATTTTTAGAAATTCAATAAAAATAGCTGATTGTTAACAGGTTAATGTCAGTTAGACCTTCACTAATCCGGGAGTCTTTCATCAGTTATCTTACAAGTCTCTGGGTGCAGTAGGGAGTATGTCATGGTTTCATGGTGGTTTCATTTATGAGTAAATTGTATTTTATATCCAAATACCTTTTAATGGCTCTATATGTGTTTCTTATTTATTTTCCTTCATCAGTGGCAGATATTCAAAAATCTTATAATTGTATTAATTATCATTTTAATGCAAAAAATAGTCAAAAATACAAATTATATAAACAAAATTACATTTGCATTTTTATTTCTTACCAGATCAATTTTCCTTGTTTTATCAATGCTAGAAGAAGATTAAAACTTTTAAAGTGATGGTATGTTTGAGTGAGGTATGTCTTTACAGTGTGCTGGTATTGGTTTAAAACCCAGATTAGATGAACAAGAGATTGCTTGAGGGATTCTAGTCAGGGTGGGGCTTTTTCATCCTTTGCTACTTCCAAACTTATTTTTCCAACAGAATTTCTACAAACATCTTGTTTTTGAAAGATTTATGCAGAAAAAATCCAAACCAAAGCTTCTCCAGTAGTAGATCTTAAAATTCAAGGTCTGGTAACCGTGGCTCAATGCAAAATAGTTACAATACATTCAAAGCCTGTAATGTTAAAAAAAAATACATATAATAATTATATATTATGACCCCATACCACAGCACTGGGCCAGTTCCTGAAGAAAACTATTAAAAGATGTCAAATAAGTAGATTTAGAACTTCCTGACAGGCTCGAAATTTTGGTTGAAGTGCCTCTTGTGTTTATGTTCAACCACTAAACAGCTGTAATCCAATCACCGTGGAGCACCTGGCCATCAGCAGCAGTAGCTGTTGTTGTAATCCTTGTGGAAACAGAAGCTGATGTGATGTTATCTGTGTCTGTCTGTTTATCTTCATGCTGCAAACTCAACAGAGCTCTGCCTCTTCCAAGCCCACCACGGTAAGATCTGTGAGCGGTAAGACTGAAGTGAGCTGCATGAGAGGGTGTGACCTAAAAAGAATAAAGAAAGAAAAGTGGAAAGTGGTGATTTAGAGCGTTAGAACATCACACATTTCACATCATGCAGTCACTGAAATGGAACTGAAATAATCAGTGTGATTTAAAGAAGATGTTAAATTGTTTTGGGGTTTTCTTCATTTCTATCTTTTTAGATCCAGATGTTTGACATGTCAAGTGTTTTTTAAACAAAAACTTATTTTCCACCTTTTTTCTCTCAATTTTTTGACTAATTCAAGAATTTTGAGAACAAGACTTAAATTAATTTATAGTTCAATAAGGAGAAATTGTTTGAAAGAAAAGAACAAATTTGTTGCATGTAAAATGTAAGCATTTCTAGCAGTTATTCTATGATAAGAGGCAAAATCATGGAGCAGATTCCCAGATAAAGGAGACCGTAACTTCACCACCCAGTGTCTAGGCCAGAGGTCTGGAGCCTGTGGATCTGTTGCCCAGCTTTAGCAACTCCCTGTGATTTTGACAGAAAAATAAATAGTATAAAATAATTAATATACTGTTATAAAAATGTGTAATATGTGCCTACATCTAGATATCAACTGGTGCCGTATCTGGTTAATTTTGCTGAACATCAGTAGCAGTGGTTTCCATGAATGCAGACACATAAACACCTCATCATTTTCAAAATGTGCTCCAGCTTCCTTCCCATTTCCTAACGAGTCACCACAGGAGAAGAATCAGCATGCTTGTGATGCCCCAGAGGCTGGGTTTGGATCCTCTACTAGTCTTAAGCCAGAGATCTTTAATATAAGGTCAATCCTCTACACATATGGAGCCACTGAGCTACTGACTCCAAAAATGTGTCGTGGACAGATTTGTTTGCTTTCACTGCCCACGCTGATGTTTTACCATTATACTTCATCTACAGCTGGGCTTTCAAATTAAACTAAAACTGGTCTTCTTTTTTATTTTTAAAGTTTTTGAAAGCTATTAATCTGCTATATGTTAAACTTTCTATTATCAAAGTGGACTCCATAGTGCTGTAGCCATCACAATGATGGCCTAAACATGCATTTCTCCCTTCAGATATTTTTTTAGTTGTGTTACACAGATTAAGATTTGTGTAAAACCCTTTCCACACAATCAAGAGCCGAGCAATAAAAGTGCTTTTTATCTATATAAGATATGACATCATCATATTGGCCAGCAACCGCCTACAAACAGGCTAAAATTTCCCACTGGCATCTATGAGCCTGCAAAACTTTATGAAAACATAATCTGATTTTAATTTCATGACGCTAACATCTAATTAATCCCACAAGAGTTGAATTATTCATGATTATATTATTACATATATTATCACAGATAGATCTTCCTTTCTGAACTAATCTGAAACTGTTATTATAAACGTTTTAACCCTTATTGTACAAATCTACAAAATCTGCAGCAAAATAAAATGTATTTATTTATTTTTTGTAATTTTAAGGCTTATTTGTCTTTTTTAATGCTTAAGTGTCCTGCTTTCTGTTTCCCAGCACACTGAGCCACACCATAAGTGTGCCGAGTATGAGGTAAAACACCATGTCTCTTTAGATCTTTTCATATATGCATGGCTTAGACATTAACTTTGCTCATCTTTTAATATGTCCTTTGTCTTTCCTCAGGCATTCCTCTACATTCAGATCTTTTGAGGAAATGGTTGGCAATATGAAGGTAAACAGCAGGAAGGTGGATAAAACAGTTAGCTCTGTGCTTCTTGTTTTGAATACTGTCACTTGTTTCATAGGATAAGGTGACTGGCAGCACGTCAACTAATGGAAACGCGTCCGGGTTTGAAAGAAGATCCCATCGCCACAGTCAATGAGGAAAAACCAGTCTAATGTCAATAATTATTTTCATGACTTCTAAAGCTATAAAAGAAAATAATTTTGCTCCCTGTCTGTATGAATTTGTTTTTTGACTGTAATCTAAAACCGATTGTCTGATAGAATATGTTAAATTTTTAACTTAAGCTCATTTTGACATAAAACATTTTTAATATTCAATACTCAGTTTCATGGATGTAATTTATTTTGACATGTGTGTGCAGAGACTCATGCAGAAATCAGCTGTAATTTAAATTATAAGTATTTTTGTAATTGAACATTTTTCAATTAAAGTTAATAGAATGGTGTGCAGTCTTTTGAAATGGATGTTAAAATACATTGTCCATATTGTTTGATCACGGACAATATAAAACGATTTCACTTCATAGGTATGAACCTCTAGGTGGTGCAAGAGATACACAAGGGGTGTCAAGGCCATTTTAATTCTAGGGTCTCATACATCCTCATAGATGGAAATCAAGTGGGACAGACTTTGTTTTAGAAACTATTAAAACTTTAATCTTATATTTCTAATAACATAAAAAAAGTTAAATTATATTTATTATCTGCAATTTTCACACTTAGCAAATTTATTGATACACCTATGCTGCCTACCTACTTTGTGTCCATTCTACTTTACTTAATCAGCCTTTAGCTAAAAGCTGCAATCCCAAAAATGAAATCCTACAGAGAAGGACCCAATATTTATAGATCATTTATCATTTATAGATCAAAAGGTTATTATAAATATGTATACCTGGCTTATCATAACGGAACATTTATTAAAGTGTTGAAAATAAAAAGCCATAAAAGTGACAACCACGAATGTTAGCAAGCCTTAATGACATTAACCAAAAGCTTTATTGACTGACCAATGCATTTTCGGCTTGTGGCCTTCATCAGGGCCACAGTAACACATAATAGAAGTTTGCTTAAATAAAAGGCAGGAAACAGAAAAAAATCAAATTAACCAATCACGTCTTCATAGAAAAACCATCTTAAAATAATACATGTATGAAATACATAAGAAAAATATTACAAATATACAAAAAAACTATAAAATGATTACAAAGGAAAGTATTTCATGAAAAAAGGAGTCAGTGCAGCAGTTAGATTAAAAAACAAGAGTACATCATAACATGGAACCACATTTGTGGTAAGGTCCATGTAAAATCTCTAAAATATAAACTTAAAATGTAGACTTAAAACGAGATGTCTAGAAAGCTACTCTTTCTTTTGTTGATGAATAAATAAACATTACCCATGCGAGAATAATTGACAAAACAAAGTAACTGGTAAAAAAGAATAAAAACAGTAAAAAGGGTACAGTTCACAAAATCTCATTGATAGAAAAATCCTCATTCATACCTCTAGGGTGCAGACTCTATCCAAAATGCTTGTCTTTTTTCCTGATAAAATTAATGTTACCACCTCTTTGGTTTAATTTAATGGCTTCAATGCCTAGAAAGAATAAAGGTGAATTTGGATGTTTATCATTGAAGTGTCTTGCAACAGGGCTGGTTAGATCATTCCTCTTGAACTTCTGTCTTCATTAATTTGATCTTTCAGAGGGCGGGATGTTTCTCCTATATATTTTATTGCATGGGCACTGTATCATGTAAATTACATTTTTAGTTCTGCATGTGATAAAGCACTTAATGGCAGTGGTTTTGTCACTTATGGGATCTTTAAATTATTTAACATTTTTGATATATTGAAAATTTATGCATTACCCACATATGAAATTACCTTGTAGGTTATGGCTTATCAGGGTTTTATCTGGAGTATAGGGTCCTGGGAAGCTCTAACAAGCCTATTTTTAATATTTCTTCCTCTTCTATAGGTTATCATTGGTGGTTCTCTAAAGGTACCTAATAAGTTTGGGTCATTTTAAAGGATATGCCAGTGTTTTAAAATCATTTCTTTAATGTTCCTGGTTTTTGGTGCAAAGGTTGTACAAAAGACAAGTTTAGGTTTAAGTTTTGGAGATTTCTTACTTGCTAAATAGAAATCCCTGCTTATTGAATTCACCTACTCTTCTGCAGATCTTAACCTGTCCTCTTTGTAGGCTACTATCTTTCTTTAAATTTGTTCAACATCTTTTCTTTGCTCTTATTATATTCATCCGGAATTCACAGATATGTTTGAGTCTAATCAGTTGGCTTACAGGGATGCTTAACCAATTAACCAATACTAACCTGTTTTAAGTCAGCTGGTTTATCTATGAAGACATGATTGGTTAATTTTAATTTTTTTCTGTTTCCTGCCTTTTATTTAAGCACACTTCTACTATGTGTTACTGTGACCCTGTTGAAGGACACAAGCCGAAACGCGTTAGTCAGTCAATAAAGTTGTTTCTCTTCCCTTGAAGTGTTGCTGGAGTCCCTGCATTGTGAATTTTTTCATCCTCCCCACGCACCTTGTAAGCATGTGAAGTTGTGCCAGAAATGTTCGCTGTGATTAACTAAAAGCTCAAAATGTCTTGTTCCCTGACCGGGAATCGAACCCGGGCCGCGGCGGTGAGAGCGCCGAATCCTAACCACTAGACCACCAGGGAGCGATAGTCATTTTTGCGAATCCTGACCCTTTAAAAGAGACCTTCAGCTTTACGAACTCAAAGAAATGCTGTTTTTAACTGAGACAGAATAATGCTGCATTGTTGTCTCATGTGGTTTCCAGTACGGGAAGGGTAATAATTTCGGTTACCATCTCTACTTAGATACATGCTCTGAGTTAAGAAATTTATGAATGAGTCTTTACAAACGAACTGCTTTTACAATGCCTTTCAGCTCAACGTAAGGCCGAAAAACCCTTTAAAAACCACTCGTCCGCTACCTTGTTACTAACTCAAATTTCACCTGTTTTTGAAAACGGCTTGGCACTGTCTGCCTGTTCCCATTTCACCTCTAAACTGGCTGGCTAATGTGGATTATCCCACGAGTCTGTGCCAGCAGCGGGTTAACATAAGCCGCTCCAAGCCTGCTTCTCCTTCTCCTCAGTCTGGTGTCACCGATTACAAGGTTCCGCACGTTCAGTGGCCTCGAGCTACCACAGGCCACACCCCGTGGTTCCACAGTGGCACGTGCCAAACCCAGCTTGTATAAAATGGCCCTCGGTGACTCGGCGTGAACCAGAAGCGCAGCAGTAGTGACCGACGAGGTCATCACCGATAGTTCCTTTACAAATGGGCCATAGAAACAACTAGTACCTTTTCTAGTTCCAGCCATCCGCACCTTACAACCGCACCTGGTGACAACGACACCACCCCACTCTTGCAGGTAAGTCCAAATAACATCACTAGAAAAGCGTTAAAATATCAGCAGCTAATTATTTGTATGTTTAATTGTAACCTTGATATGTAAACTTAGTGAAAACAAAAAATGTTAATTGAAAAATATAGAATATTAGTTCATTATTTGTAAGTTAAAGGTGGTGTTTAGTGATGATCATTTTCAAACCATAAATTCAATTTCAAATTAGACTAATTCAAATTCAGTTTTCAAAAGCATTTATTCAAGTTACAATTCAGATTCAATCTGAGCAATTCAAATTCAAATTGAACTCATTCAAATTCAGTTTCTGATGGCACAGATTTCTGCCCATAGGTGTTCTCCAAGTCTTTTCAAGTTGCCTACAAACCATCTCACATCACTGGACAGGCACATTTTTATTCTAATTACCCGAGAGCACACTCTGGCTTTCTCTGTGTACAAAGCAACACAAATATAATGGCTATTAATGCACCAAAGTGAAAAGGAAAAACAAACTAAACTATTGTTAAAGGTATACCCGCTTACCGCAGAAGGCTGTGAAGGTCACAGTTACACAAACACTTTTGTGGTATTTTTTAATGTAAATCTGTATCTCGTGCATTTTTGTCTACAAATGCAGTAAATATTAAAGAAGGCAGGTGAAACTGCCTTCTGGACTGCTGGTGTATCTGTGCGTCAGCTCAGATGTTAATCTGGGTTATCAGGTGCAGACCTGTACCTGCTTCATGAAATCCCTACAGCCATCTGCTGCTCACCTGGTATTAAGCTCTACAGCCTTCAGCTGGTTCTCTGTTAATACGTGTTTTTCAAAAGGAGTCATTTTAAATAAATAAATGTAAAACTACAAATATTATTACTATACTATATTTAGTAATTAACTACCACTAATAGTAAGTTCATTTGGTGGAATAAAACAAACAGAAACAAAAATGCACTTACAAAATAAACTTAATTGCGAAGAAATATCATTAGTTAGCCTGCAGATGCTTATTGTGACTGAGCTGCCTCAATCAATGGGAAAGTGTTGCATTTGTCATAATATAATAGTACTTTTACAAAGTTAAACCTTTTAAAGCACTAAAAATGAACTGAAACCAGTAACAGTATGCTGACCTGGCATCTAAAAATAAAAGTTAAATAAATATATATAAAATTAATATAGGAAGCTATAATAAGTCTGGATGCAGGCCTCTGTTGTGACCTAACAGAACAACCTGATTTTTCTGTGTCAGTGGTCACGCAGCCAGCTCATGCTGACATGTCCTCACACATGTTTTGGTTATTTGAGTCATGGGAAACCATACTCCCTGAAGCAGCTGTTTCTGTTTTAGCACTCTGCACTCGAGGCCCTTAAACTAAGCACAGAGGGAAACGTGCAGCACAGATGTGCAGTATCTCTGTGGTACAACATGAAAGGAATAAAATTATAAATAAACTTTTTTTTTTCTGTGTTTGCCTTTAGGTTACCATTTTCCATCTTTGAGCGGTTTTCCACCTAAGGTCGGCAACAATGGCAGCAATTCCATCAAGTGGCTCCCTTATCGCCACCCATGATTATTACAGAAGTGAGTCCCATGTGGTTTATGTACATTTCATTTTTGTGTAAGTTTATTTTTTCTATTAATTTTTTCTTCTAGAATAAGACTTGAATAAAAAGCCAAACTGTGTTTTCTCCAGGGCGCATCGGGTCCACATCGAGTAACAGCTCTTGCAGCAGTGCTGAGTACACAGGAGAGGCCATTCCACACCATCCAGGTATTCAGCATGACCTGATTTTATATGCAAAATTTTTAAAAAGGAAAATCTTCCTCTCTCCGCATCAGATAACGTTCAGTTTTGCTCCTTGCAGCACTTCCACGGCAAGACTCTGACCACTGGTGGACTTCGTTTTTCTTTGCTAAACAGAACCAGCCCGGCATGCAGAACAGCTCTGAAAATCAAAAGTGAGCATTGTAATATTTGTGGAAGGCAGTTACCTTTGATTTTTTTTTCCTTGTAGTTGTTGGTTTTTAAACTGTGGCTTTTTCTGTGTTGCAGGAACAGTACCTACACAGTGGCCAACGGCCAGGTGACCTGCATCGCCAGGCAAATGGTGCTGAACAGACAGGTCAGCGAGAGCAGTGAAAACGGGAAGTCTGAACCAATGAGCCCTCCTCCAGTTACCCCATTCGCACCTTACTCACCCTCAGCTTGACCGTCCATCCCCATAGTCCAAGCAATGGAGATGGAGATGACGATGGTGATGGCAACGAGGGTGTTTTTTCTAACTTTTAGTCGGTAGAGTTTGCTTTTCCTGTTTGCCTGTATAAATTATTACATTTTTGTTATGACCAAAAGTAAAAAAAACAAACAAACAAACAATGTTTTTTCATATAGTTCTTCTTATGACTTGACAGTGTTATCATTAATACTATTACCAGTACTACTAATAAAATGCTTACAGTGAGCACTTGTGTGTCGCATTTTCTTTCTGTTATTGACATTTACAGACTGGTTGTCAAAAGAAACTGAGCTTTTATTTAGGAAACATTATGACAAATCCTCAGATTTGCAGCGGTTCATGGGATGTTTTTCTGTAGGGGGAGAGAGAGGCGCGCTGCTTACCAAGCAACCTTAATCTCTTTAACTTCGTTATGATTATAAATGATTATTACAAGGGGTATTACAGTTTATATAACACTTCACCTTAGCTTGAATGTGGGTCACCAAGCTCCTGGAAGACACACTGCTGCAGAGAGTAAAAGTTAGGACAGTCGGGCATGATTAACAGTTAAATAAAAATGCAGCGGGTTTATTCATGTTTTGTTCTGTAGATGCATAAATTCACTGAAAACAAATCACTGTTTAGACACCTACTACAGCAGCCATGCACCCGCTGCTGTTTGCCACCATAAAACCCACTCAGCATGAATGTAAAGCACTCCTATTAAAGCTCATGCTGCCATTGTTTTCAGAGACGGGCACATTATTGTAAAATATTCAAGCTGTTCATTCTCTAAATGCTGCAACCGGAGAGATTTTAAAGCTCCCCTGTGATCCTTTAAGACTTAAAATTCTACATGTGTTCTCAGTTTGTGAATAAATGTTGATTTCGTTTATATTTGAAAGCACCTAAATACCACATTAAAAGACAAAGAGATGTGCTTATAATCAAATTAAATTAACAATCACATTTTATTAGAAATGTGATTGTAGGATTAGTATGTGATTAGTAAGAGAAGAAGTTCAAGATGGTGATTAGATCCTGATATGCCGGCAAGGATTTAAGAAAATAATGTTTTGAAGTTTAGTGCAACACATGTCAAAGGGTGTAATGAGCTGCGTTCTAGCTTTTCGTTTTTGGTTCTTGTTGAATCCAGAATTGGGTTAAAATTCTGCTTCTCACATAAAGTGGATTGACAGGCCTCTTTGTACCACATCCTCCCACCAGAGAACTCATGCTGAGTCCAGGCTTATTTGTGGTTCTTAGAATGGAGACAGACCTGCTCTCCTCTTAAGATGTTAAGATTAAACTTTCCTTTTTGACAAAACATACAGTTTGGGCTGGACTGGGTGACTCTGAACTATCCTTTAGAAATGTAGTCAGCTGGGAGAAATCCAGTGATGCACACAATATTTATTCTCCACTCTCCTCTTCCCTTTTATTTCTTTTCTTTTCCTTTCAGGTTCATATGTCACTACTGCATTTTATTGACTGTTGTCTATTCCAGCTTTTCCACAATCATTAGAGTGTTCAGTGAAAGCGAATATTACAGAAATTAATTAATTTGGTCTTAAATTTATACACAACATTTTTCTGTGCATCACGAGACGAACATTATTGGTCACAAACAAAATCCTTAATGCTTTCATCATCTACCCAATGACATGTTGTTCCACAGCTCAACCATAAATGTGCTGGACTGTACGCTTTAAAAAGAGCTACTTTGACATCTTGTGCTGATGCATGCAGTGCTACACAGCATTATCATCATCACAGAAATCATTCCTGGTAGAGTATCTTTCATAGTCACCGCATTTAGCAACTGCTCTCTGAAACAGAATGAGGGGAAAATTTTGAATCTGATCCTCATTGGTTGTCGTGAGCATTGTTACATTCTTCTTGGTACTAATTTAAGTATCGGGGTCAGCTCATGCAACCTGAGCTACTGCTGCAAATTGGCAACATAAGGATGCAGAACTAAGTCAACCAAGTCATGGAAGATTGATAAGGCCTTTACCGATCATACATCCTGTTTTCCTCTTGTTTACAAGGATTCAGGTACACAGTGAGAAGAACAGTTGCCAACATCCAACCATACTTTAATTGAACTGTGAACTATCACCATAGCACATTTCCTTTAAAACCAGTCTTGTGTAGCTCTCTTATTAAGACTATCGTCATAAAATAACTATGTAACAGATTAATGATAACAGGAGGATCAATAGGTGTTTCCTTGAACTACAAGTCAGAGAAGCTTTTGTAAACTATAGACTGACAACTAAGAATAAACTGAGCAAAGTCTACATGCAGTACTGTCCTGTTCACAAGATAATCTATCTGGACAAACCAGAAATGCAAACAGTTCCAGTACTCTATGCTGATCATTTACAGCCGTGTCAAACATGATTCATGCAGTCAGAACTGGTACAACCTGTTCTCAATGCCCTCCAGAGCTGACCTATTCCTGGCGGTGTGTCAGGGAGGGCTAAAAATGTCTCATGATCCCAGCTGAGCACAAGCAAACCTGTGGCAATGCACTACCGTGGGACTTTCCCCTCGTGTTGGTCTTTTTAGTGACTCCACATGGTATCTTGAGTTTCTCTGTACAAAGTTTACAGACCAGAGTGAAGGACAAATACAGGTTAAAGAGGTTAAACAAAAACAACACAGCCCATGAGGGCATCCAGGAGCAGCAAATACAAGAAACACCAGGGTGTCCAGATCCTCTTTTATTGTCATAGCGCCATGTTCTTCTGCAGTATTTAATGAGTTTTGGTTGCTTATTCACTTTATTAATCTTCTTTCGGTGTTTTTGTTTTCCTATTTGTCTCCAGTGTTTCTCAGACTTTGCCTCTGTCTGTCTTGTCTTTATTTTAGTGTCTTTGTACTCCTTATGTCCACTGTCTTTTTTATTTTGGTTAATACACTTCCCTCCATGTCTGCTGTGCCTTGAGTTCCCTCCTTTGTGATTGTTTTCCTCACCTCAATTTTCCCTTATCTGGATTCCCTGTTTGGTTTATGCCTATTGAACTTTACACATCTTTAGTTCTAGATCAGCTGAAAAAGGCTGGTTTTATTGTTGATAACATTGCCAGCGTGAGCTTACTGAACTTGGGTCATTTCTCCACTAACCAATAAAAGCATAAACCCAAAGCTTTTGTGCAAATAGATGCAAAATAATTACTTTAAGTTTTGAAAATGCCTCGTGGTGGTGGTTTGGTTCCCTGCCTACCATTCTCTCACTTCTTTAATTTGCAAAGGTGAACTTTGAAGGATGAGTGAGAACTGTCTGTTGAAATGGGTCAAAATCATCATGCTAGCTCTTCTTTTCATGCAGAAATCCTACAGCAGGCTAATTTACAATATAAAATATGCTGTCTTTTTTTAAAAATGGATTTAAAACACTTATAATATCTCTGATTATATGACTTTTTAGTTGCACTTTTTAATATCAAACTATATCATTATGTCTATTTATAAAGATGGCCTAAGGCCTAAGAGGCCTAACTGGTTTTTGGTTTCCCATTTATATAATCCTAAAGATGTCCCTCCATCTAAGGATTTATTACAGAAGTACACTACTTCAGGTTTGTGTTATTCTTTAGGGTATGTTGTTATTAGACAGACTGAATGTTTTTCTCTATATGATGCATGTCAGTGAAATAGTTTAGGAAATCATATCTTTTCTGAATGCGGACTCTGTGCAGTGAAAGAGCCTGGCATGGCCGCAGAGCTCCCATCCAGACCAGACACTCTAAAGATAAATGGGGAATGTGGGGCAAAGGTATCTGGTTCATGAATCGATGCCTCCCCAAAGTCCAGCCTCTGACTCCCAACAAATGTACAACTTTAAACTGCTTTGATAAGATAACAGGAATAACAGGAATCAGCTTTGTTTGACTTCTCAAGTAAAAGGGTTTATACTGTTTGCAGGGGCACTGCTCGCATCCTTTTTTATGTCTATGTTTGACTGGCAGCATGGCCTAAGAACGTGGGTTCATCTGTCACTGAGGGACATTTCATGTTGAAATCCAATCCTGATTGATTTTCTCCACAGGCCACAGATGTTTGTCTGTGTTTTTGTTAGTATTTCTTCACAGGATCAAGTTTAGCAAACTGAAAAAAATCTGTTTTGATTTGAAGCGACACTCCGAAAAATGCATTTCGAAACACTATGATTTCAAAGGCTTTGCAGTAGCGTCTTTTATCCAACAATGTCTGAGTGAAATTTATTCTTAACTCTATGTAACAAAAAAAAAAAAACAATAAAGTGTTTGGAAATAAAATTAACATAAAAAAAATGGTGGTAAAATAGACCTTGGGTCGAAAACACTCATGTCAAATTGTAACTTGAACTTCATATGGCCTCTTTGAGGCTATACTATTATGTATGTTTGACTTTACTAGAAGATTTAAATGCCTCATTAACTGTTTTACTGGCGATGATTTGAAATAGTTCAAATGATCAGTTTGATTGTTATAGACTCAACGACCACCATGTTACTTTCAATATTAAAACAAACAAAAAAACATTCACGCACTTAGATACGCCAGTTCAGCTGCTACTAGCAGAAACTCACAGAGGAAAGACGATTTAAGTGAGTTTAAATGTGGCATAGTTATTGGTTGGACAGGCTGATCTGAGTAGTTCAGAAACTGCTGATTTACTGGGATTTTCCCCAAAACAACCATCTGTAGGATTTTCAGAGGATGGTCTGAAAAAGAGAAAAGTGTGCAGCAGTTGTCTGGGTGAAAATTTCTTGTTGATGTCAGAGGTCAAAGAAAAATGATCCGACTGCTTCAAGCTGATTGGAAGCCAGATACTGGAAAAATGTTTCCTGGTCTTGTGAGTTCTGTAGGAAGGGTCAGCAATTAGTATAAAACAAAATGAATGCATCAATCCATCCTATATCAAGCTGCTGTGTGTGGGTTAATTATGTGGGGGATATTTTCTTGGCACACTTTGGGTCCCAACTGCAGCAGCCTGCAGCCTACCTGAGTATTGCTGCCTGACCATGCCCGTCCCTTTATAACCACAGTGTACCCAGCTTCTGATGACTGCTTCCAGCAGGATAAAACACTATGTGTTATCCTGCTGGATAACACATAGTGTTTTCGATCCCCGGGCTCTCTGTCCTGGTCGTCGTGTCCTTGGGCAAGACACTTTACCCTACCGCCTACTGCTGTTGGCAATATGGCAGCCTCGCTTCTGTCAGTCTGCCCCAGGGCAGCTGTGGCTACAACTGTAGCTGCCTCCACCAGTGTGTGAATGTGAGAGTGAATGAATAGTGGCATTGTAAAGCGCTTTGGGTGCCTTGAAAAGCGCTATATAAATCCATTATTATTATTATTATGTCACAAAATCATCTTAAACTGGTGTCTTCAACATGACGGTGAGTTCACTTCACTCCACAGTCTTCAGATCTCAATCCAATAGAGCGCGTTTGTCATGTGATAGAAGACATTTACATCATAATACTGGCTTTCGATTGTCAAATGATTATTTTTAATTCCTAATAACATTTTAAGCCAGGTAAAGCCTTTAAATACTAATAACCGTTGAATAAGCTGACATGTATAATGATGTAAACAGACTTCTATTTTGTTTTGTGGGAATATTTACTTGTTCTGAGTCAGTGTACTCACTAGTACAAAGTCAATAACAGAGAACATGTGTCAATAGTCTGTCATGTGATTGCTGATTATTGGAACATTCACGCTTTACCTGTGCAGCACTTGCTGCACACTGTTTCCAGCAGTGAGCACCCTACGTCTCTGACACTCACGATATCCTGATGTCACAGCACTGATTATTTCTCCATGTTCTCATTAATGTACTTTCACTGTTTTCTGATTTGCAGTCTTTTTCTGCTTATCTGCTCCTATCTCTGGCCTATCTCAAGTTTAGTATTTGGGGGGGGGTTTGTGCTTCAGTGTAGGATGACTGATCATTTCATTTTTATTTTGATAAAGAATTTTGTTTGTGTACTTTTTGGTTTTCCTTCCTCCCACCATGTCTTGTTGTCCTCAACTAGACTGGAGAATATGAGCTTCTGAGTATCTAAAGTCCTTTCCTTCTCTTGTTTCTGCTTGACTCTTGATCCACCTGCTTCTGTGGTTTTTGTTTGTTCATCATTCTCGTCAGTCCTCACATATAAACCAATATTAAAGTGTTTGCAATTTCAAAGAAATCTCAAAAGTCCTGGTTTGTCACTTTTACAACCTTAGAAACTGAGGCCCCCACCTGTGTCATGGAACTGCTCCACCCCTCTTCTTCAATCTGGGGTTCTCAGGTCCTCAGATAGAGGCCTTCTCATGATCAGAAAATTAAAAAAGGGATTCTGCCTTCTAAGTATTAGCTCCAAAACAATGGATTAGCTTACCACTCTGTATTTGCTCACTTGACTCTTGGAATCGTTTAAAAAGCAGCTCAAAACTCATCTGTTCAAACAGGCATTTAAGTGTTTGTAATTTTGTACTACTATGTTTATGTTTGGCTTCTGTCCGTCCACTTTGCCTTTGGCATGGGCAGATTTGTATTTGTTTACCTATGAAAAGCACCTTAAATAAACTTTAAGTACTTATAATTTTGTTTTGTCGTAGTGCATTTTATTGAACTGTTTTGCTTTATTTCTATTTTCCTATAGATTGTATTTAAACTTTTGTGATAAAGAAACTTTAAATGAACATTTACACATTGAACTACTGTCTGTAAGGCTGTGCTACATGCAGCATTTATTTGGTTCCTTTGCAAACGTTAATCATTACTTTTCCATCTGCTTTCTGTGGCTCTGCTGCCCTCTTGTGCACAATATACTTAATACTGAATAAAATGAGTAAGTGTTGAAGCAGCTCTGTGTTTAATTTTTTTTTTTTATTTGAGCCTTCAGTTGATTCAAAATGCTGCAGCAAGAGTACTGCCAGGGAGTAGAAAGAGAGACCATATTTCTCCCATACTGGCTTCTCTTCATTGACTCAGAATTTAAAATTCTTCTCCTTACCCACAAGGTCTTAAATAATCAGGCCTCGCCTTATCTTAATGACCTCATAGTACTATATCACCTCAATAGAGCACTTCACTGTCAGACTGCTCATTTGCTTGTGGTTCCTAGAGTAATTAAAAGATGAATGGGAGGCAGAGCCCTCAGCTTTCAGGTCCCTTGTCTGTGGAACCAGCTCAAGAGACAGACACCATCTCTGCTTTTAAGATATAGCTTCAAATTTTCCTTTTTGATAAAGCATATATTCAGGATTGGATCAGTTCAGCATGAATCCACCCTTAGTTACGCTGTAATAGGTGCAGACTGCTGGGTGCTTCCCATGATGCACTGTTTTGTTTTTGCTTGCTATGTGTTTATTCACAACTTCGCATTTAATAATTACTTATTAATAATCTCTGGCTCTCTTCCATAGCATGGCCCTCCTCCCTGACCCTGGTTCCGCTGGAGGTTCCTTCCTGTTAAAGGGGAGTTTTTCCTTGCCACTCTTGTCTGGTGCTTGCTCATAGGAGGTGTTTTGATTGTTAGGATTACAACAATCTCACAATATAAATATAATACAATACATTTACAATATAAAGTCCCTTGAGGCAACTGGTCTTGTGATTTGGTGCTATATAAATGAACTGAACTGAGACTCTTTATTTTTGCAGAAATTAAAGAAAAAAAGTAAAACACCACGAGCCGAGGTCTCAGTTTGATAGCTCATCGCACTGTTTTATTCAATTACTGACATCTCAGGAGAAGAGGAGAGCCTTGCAACTCTGCTGTTGGTAAACCACTGGTGTTTTTTTTTTTTCATAGCGTTGATGCAACACTGAAAAAGCGCTATTTCCAAACAAACACAGGTCCCTCATTAGTGATATGTAAGAGGCAGAGAGAATCTCACCTGGACAGTTTTGCATGAAACATACAAATGAAACAGGTTCAACCTTTTTCTTTTGTCTTTTTGTAGTTTCACATATAATAATAAATATCCATACCTATAAACACTCCAAAAAATTAAGTCACAGGTACTGGAAAAAGCTCCACTTTTAAATCACAATGATAAATGTACAAAACAATAGACATCTCATATAAATGTTAATGGTTTTCGTTAAGAGATTTAAATCTCATTTCAGAGGAAATCAGCGGATAAAAACTAAACTTGGAGATTCAGTATTACCTGAGGTTTATGGGTTCCCCTTAAAAGGCCAGGAGAGGGGAATGGCTTTTATGTTACCGAGGAGATATTACAACAGGTCAAAGTGTACCTTTCAGGACACCTGTCGGGTTAAGGACAAGGAGTTTTCCCTGACAACGCGGCCGGGATATTAAAAGATTATGAGCACTTCATGTAGAAAATAAATGTACCTACACTCCATCGTTCTCCGTTTAGGCCACAATAGTCGTTTAAAACAGCTGATTAAAGTAATCAAAATCCTTAATTAATCTTTGCTGGTCCACTTTGAGAAGTTGCGAAGCTCCCGTTTTACTTAATATTAACTTTTAAAATGCTGGAAGCCACCACAACGCCGAGCCGACAGCAGCCAGTTGTCACGGCACACTCTGACCATGTGACCAGGTAGTCAAAGAGGTCACGTCTGCACTTGATGCAATGAAACAACAAAAAGAAAATACCTGGGCAAATGTACACAGATTAGAAGGAGAGGAATAAGTGTGAGAGGCAAAAAATATGTCGGAATAAAACGCGAAAAACAAACAAAAGCAAAATATTCTGAAAAACTGTACATGTAAACATCACACTTTCACTGAGTCCAAAACCAGAGGGGAAAAATACAAAGCTTCACACAGGTTTACAGTACAACCTCCTGCACAGAGCTACAGTCACTTATCCGTGCAGAAGAGGCAACAATTGAAATAATATAAATAACAATAGAAGTAATACAGACCACCACCAAATGATAAGTTAAAACAGGCAAGGGCTAAACCACTTAGATTTTTTTTTAAACAGCGCTGTACCCACAGAAAAAAGAAAAGGTTTAAAACATCTTTTATCACTCTTTGTACAGCTATACAGTACATTTATCAGACCACTTTAGCAATCCACAAGCTACCAGGGCATTTTAATCAACACCAATAGATTACATTGTCCAGTCAATACAAAGAGAAAATCCATTGGGCATTATCAAAAGAAACCAAAACGGAACAAAACAAAAACAACAACATGACAACTAATGGTTGTCGTTGATCACAGTAACTCTAGCACAGCTAAAATGTTGCTCAGCGTAGACTTGAGACAAAATATCGATCTGCAAGCAAATGTTTGGTTGTGAAGATGGGACGAGGTTCAACAAGGTGTCACATGTGGAGGATCTGCTATGGCTACAGTAACAAACAAGCAGGTTGGAGGAGACGAGGAAGACGTGTGTGAGGACTCACGTCCCGTGTACATCTATGATTATGTCTGTGTGAGGCCAGAGGGGTGTTTCATAAAGTAAGATGACCAGTTAAACCAAGGCTGTTTCAGCAACATCACAAATTCACTCACCTTTAGGAGGCTTAAACCATAAATTCCATATAAAAGATGGCTCTCATATGATTAATTGGTTTGTGAAGCCTCAGTTTAAGCATTTTGACTGAGACATGTTGGGATTTTTGGAGCCAGAAGTGATCGTATGTGGATAAGAAGGCAGATTGCTGAGATATCAGAAAGCCTGGGACAAAAACTGCATCCAAATAAGTCCAAGCATAGACACTTTTCATCTAGTTAATAAAACACTAGACTTTAACGTGCCAATCACAAACTTTCTGGATATTTGCACTGCGCAGCAAAAAATAAAATGTCTCAGATTTTCCCATAAAAAATTCTACAAAAGGCACGAACAGCTAAAACATGGCGATAACACAAATTAGCCAGGGTGAGGCCTAGCAGACTCTGATTACATCCCCTAACCTTGAGCTTTACAGCCTCAAGTGGTCACTAGAGGAACTGCAGTTTTTGGCACTTGGTTAAAATGTTTCCAGTTCTGCCCATTCTAGCCAATCATGACCATCTACTCCGTAAAAAGCGGGTTTATTAGGATGACTGGCACACCTGTAAGCTGTAGCCCAGTTTCAGTGCTGTATAACAAATTTCATTGCTATGGCCAGCTCTAACTAATTAAGTCTGAAAGCAATTTGGCTCCTTGGTTACATGTCAAGGAAATCATAACTAAAGTATATAAAAGCTGAAAAGATTTCAGACTAACTCTTACATTTCTCTGCTAATTTCAGGCCGCTGAGTGCGATTAGCTTTGATGTTTTTTCAGTCATTTTTTAAAGTGTTTACTATACCTAGGCCATAAGACAGAACAGCTCTTGAACTGCGACTTCATTGTTCAGCCCCAGAGGCCACTGCTAACCTTTTTTTTTTAAACTTTGCTGAAATTTTTCTTTTAAATCTCTTTAATATATCTTTCACGGTTATTCAGCCACGAACGTTACAGTTACTTTTCTGTTTTCTTATCTATGAACTAATCAAACTAAAGTTTGAAGTCGGACTTTACCAAAGCTAAGATTACTAGGTGCGGCACAGTGGTTAGCACTGTATGACACTTCAAACAGGCTCCAGCCCCTTGGGGACCTTAACTGAATAAGTGAAAGAAATCTGATTGGTCATTATCAGCTTTAAGGATGGTCTCCAACAAGGCTTATTCAGGCCTTTCATAACAAGCATTGTCCTCTATTATGAAACACCGCTCAGATGGACCGAACACACTGATGAGTTTAAACTCCGATAAAGGAGCTGTCTGCTGTTTTGTTTTTTGTTTTTTTGTTTCTTGATGAAAACTACCTCTGATTGTGACTTATGTCAGATTATCCTTTGTTATAATCATTTGTCAGAACTGAAGCTAATTATTCAAATGAGGTAAAAACACACTCAAATCATTGTGTTACCTTAATCCTGAGCTATAAAGTGCTTCCAAACTTGCAATAGATAATAGAATTTAAATGTGAATGTAAATGTGAATGCAGCCCAATCATGACATGGTAATAAAACACAGGTCCCGACTCACTAGCCAGGCCTGCAGGTGGTGAGAAAGAGGTGAATGACCCTGAAGAGACTGATTAATGATACATGTGATAGGATTTGTGATACATACAGAAATATAGCTCTCTAAACTTTGACAAATCAGTAAGGTGCGAGCCGCTTTCGGCTGCTCGAAGAGTCTTTGTCTGGAATGTTTCAGCCTACTGAATTAAATCGTCACAGATTGATGCTGTTTACAAACTGCGTCACTCCACTTATACACAAACAGGAAATCAACACACTGTCAACATCGACAGAAAGGATTAAAAGAACACACATAAACACACACACATACAGAACTGTCTTTGTGCTGAGTGACTCACCATTAAAAGTTGTGAGGCTGTGCTCTTGATCGGCTTTGAGTACTCGTTTGTGTCCTCAGTCCACACACATGCACAAACATAAACACACACACACCATAGCAGAGAGCTGGGAGAGTAAACTGTGATGTGATTACATCTTTTTCAAAGATTGTCTCTTGCTTCTTTTCAAACTGTGTGTTTTCAGACGTGTTTTTAATGAGACTGTGATGCAGGGTCAGAGGGGACGATTCAGACGGACGCGCGCCCAGACGAAGGAGTTTCTTTTTGTCTGAACATCCCGCCCGCTCGCGCGCTCACACGGCCTCCGCCGCAGTCTCTAATGGATGCATGTGAGCTCTATGTACCTTTTCTAAACGTAAGAATAGTCACTAAACACTTCCTCCACGAAACAACCCGCCCTCCCCTGAAAAAGACGTGCAACATAAAGTCCCGTTTTTTTCTGCCAGGTCCCTTTTTTCCTTTTTTGTCACTGACTGATCCAAGTACACGAAAGTGCCTCAGTTATGAGGTTAGCGATAAAGATCAGTAATCACAACAAACAACAACATTGAAATTGGCTACAATGCTGCATGGGATATCATTACTTTTTACAACTTGACAGTAACAGCAAGAGGGGAGGGTAGTTAACCCTCTTAAAATGCCTCATCAAGTCATTTCAGCAACCATTACCGATTATCTTCAATATTGCACCTTTTTCCACTTTTCTGGTTATAAAACCAAGAGTCTAAACAATAAATTCATCTCCTTTCTCTCCCTGACAGGAGTCTGTGACCTCAATTTGCATACCCAGGCCTCCGAAAAAGCCTCCTTCCCTTTGAGTAATGAGAAACTGCCCGTGATAGAAATATTCATAGTAGGATAAGTGAAAACGAAAAGGTGCGCTGGGTAATGACTCTTTGTCTCGTAGTCTGGAAATCACTCCAACCGAGCAGAGCAGAGGTATAATATTGACCACGCGTTGATGGATCTGCTTGTTTTGGTCAAACTTTACAGGTGAAAACTGTCAAACACTGTCACTGCTGATATTTTCGTGCTCTACTTTGTAACATTTTTTAATCTTATTATTTTTTTGGAGTATATATATATATATATTTATATATATATGAAAGTCAGCATATCCGACAGTAGCTGTTGAGGTTAACAGGTCAAGTGGCAGATCGCCACATCTTTTAGCAGCAATTCATCTGTGGACTTTCAGTTATCCGGTTATCATTTAGAAACGACTCGATTCACATGACCCAATCAAATCACGCCACTGTACAGCATATTTTACACACAAATAGAAAGAAATAATGATGCTAATTCACTGCTAGGAAACTATTCATTTGTCCAAACGTCTGCACAAATGAGCTGACTTGGCGTTACGGTGGTTAAGCTGATTCAACACCTCAGTCTGTGCACCAATTTTTCCTATTTTTCCTATTTTTTTTTTCACATAGATCATCGCTTCCTGAGACAAATGGAGGTTGAGGTGCTAAGATGAATTGAATGGGATGAATGGCTACAGATAACAGGGCACTATAAGGTCAAAGTGAACCAAATGCATAAATAAACATCTTTCAGCCTGTGATATGTTCTGGCCCGCCCAAAGACATAAACATGTGGGGATAAGTATCATACCTACAGGGCCCACTGTGCGCTGCAGTATCACTCGTGTACAACTGTGTCTTTGTATGTGAGAGTCTGCCCCGAGACGGACAGGCCGAGGAGGGGGCAGGGAGCTGGCACGGTGTGGCTCGGACTCAGTTCTGCTGCAGGATCAGGTTTTCCAGCTCGTCTGCTGAGCGGAGCAGGAAGGCCGCGGACTCCCGGTACCCCGCGATGAGCTGCCTCACCGCTGTCACCTCTGGAGGGCTGAGCTGAGCGGAAGCGCCGCCTCCGCCACCTCCCTGACCGTGACTGTTGGAGCTGGAGGAGGAGGAGTTTGGGCCGACAGATTTCATACTCAGATCTGTGGGACCTGCGGAGGCAAACAGAATATTTTAGGGAAGTCAGACGATACAGGAAATACATTTAAGTGGCTCTATGTTCATTTCTAGCCTCATCTTTGTATTTTTAGATCGTACTAAAGTGGCTTTGGATGGTTCACAGTCCAAAGAAATCTGTAATCCCTCAACTGTTCATGACAGACAGCTGCCCCTCCCTGAGCCTGCTGGAGGTTTCCTCTTGCTAAAAGAAAGTTCTTCCTTCCCACTGTCACCAGTGGGAGGGTGGTCGTCTGACTGTGGGGTTTTCTCTGTATTACTGCGGGGTCTTTACCTTAATATAAATCACTGAAAAAAATCAGTCTATTCTATTATATAAGCAAAAATGATGCTTTAAATGGGCTAACCATGGAAACTGGTGAAGTGGCAGTTAAAGTGTAAAGACGTCGAAGTAAAGGACAGTGAGAGATGGGGGCGTCAAGAAGCCTGTGATGATTTGGACACGTAAAGTAGCCGTCCTCCCCCAGATATAATTGTTTAGTCAGAGGGCTGGTTGAACGTCACATGTAAGCAAGAAGAAGAAATCTCAATTAAGGAGATAAGAAGAAATGGATGAGTGAAATGATGAAGGTGTGGCCTGAGAACTGCTGACAGTGAGTCCTCAAAAGGGAAATACTGCAGATTACAGCCTGCGTCATTTGGTGTAAATGTAAGTTTTGTGTGTATGCTGACACAATATGCCCCAATATATACCTGTAGATCTAAGGCAGGGGCGTCAAAGATAAGGCTCAGGGGCCAGAATCGAACAGTCAAAGTCTCCAATACGGCCAACAGGATGACTTTGGAAATGTGAAGAAGGGTATGGGTTTTGGACTTTTACATGTATTTTCATAAATTTTACAGCTTTTCCTACTGATGAAAACCTCCAGCGTCATTTATACTACATCAAAGTAATGAAGTAATACATGAACATTTAAATGACCGAGAAGTTTCATATTTTTCACTATCTACAATAGAAATTGCTATTTTGTGGCTCCACACAATTTAATAAGAAAAAGAAAAAACAGAGGGTAAAAAAACAAGAAAAAAACTTTGTTTCATTAACAGATCCGATCGGGCAGTTATTACTTACAATTTAGTCCCAAAAGTCAGGCTGCTAGATTTCATATTTACTATAAAAGTATTTCTCTATCATGTAGAAAAACTCAGACATGCTGTTGAAGTACTTTTTTCTTATTTGTCGATAACTGAGGGATTAAAGTTCTTTATAGCGACAAAAACAGGAGCTTCAATGGTCCGGCCCACTTAAGGTTGAAGTGGGTTATATGTGGCCCACAATGTAAAATTAGTTTGACATCGTTGGTCTAAGGGAGGAAGAAGTGACCTTTAGAGTATCAGGGTGGAATCACTTCATTGTATTTAACAGAGAAATTAAAGAGAAAATTGTGGGAGTATGTTATGTATCAATGCACATCAATGCACAGATTATTATTATTATTAGCTTTTTTAAATGTATCTGAATCCATGAACGTTAACCAGTGACTGGAAGAGGAAGTCTTCATATGTATATCCTCAGGCTAACTGGAAGCTCCTGGTGAAAGGCATCATCACCAGAATAACTCACCAGGTCTCAGATTATCTATATGCTAATCTTACCAAGTCACACTGGTTTATTTCAGGCAGGGTGGTGACCATTAAAAGAAGTCACAAAGCAGGCTTCTGAGCTGCAGCTTATTTCACAAAGGTACAGATGTATAAATGTTAGGTAGTTTTGGTAAATCTTAGCAAATGTGTAGAAGTCCTTTTGCCATTGATTACCACTGATTCCATTAATGACAGATAGCCATACAAAAATTCATCCTCATTACCATGCGCAAAGTCTACAAAATGTGGAATATGTGTTTTCAGTGTGAATGGACCAGCCATGGAGCATATATAAAAGGTTTTTTTATTTGTTTTTGGCTCTACCTATGTTTGTTTGTTTGTTTGTTTGTAACTTGGTGAGAGAAACCAAAGTCGATGAACTCTTATATGGCAACATTTGATTGTAAGAAGGCCACACCCAAAACACATCTATTGTCTATTTTACTATAAAGTAAACCCCAGTTTACAAAATGAAGATCAAGTTTCAGATCAAGGGGTCATAAATAAAGTGAAAAGTAGGGTCATTTTTCCCCAAAGGCCTCTTTAAAATGTGGCTTCCGTTTCCTAACCAGAGGTGATGCCCCCTGCTGGCCATAAAAAAGAATACATGTATTTTTACACTAGCTTTTATATCTAGTTCATTAAATACAGTCTCTTAAATACTGTGGGTTTCCTTTTGACCCTTTCTTTTACAAGTTATGAAGGCAGATGATACAATCCAATGAAAGCGACTCACCGTTGGTTTGCGCAACATCAGAGTTTTGCTGGGTGCTGCCGACCGTCCCATATCCCCGCAGATTATAGTTGAGGCCTCCGTTGGTGTAGAGCTGGTCTTGGGCAAAAGCTGCACTGGAAATGGAAAATCCCGAAGGAGCCACGGGGGCTGGGTCCCTCAAGATGGGTTTGTCAATAGAAGCTGGCTCATCCTACAAGAAATTAAATATTTTCAGTTTAGGCAGAACATTGGATTTTGTGTTGTGCAGTCTGCTGTTAATGACGCATGGCCAGCCGAGCACATTCCCAAATCCCTGCTGGGCAGATTCACAAACACCAACTGCCAAGACATTTACCGTCGCTTGGTAGACATCGAGCCGCATCCTCTTGGCAGCATTTCGGGTTTCGCTCTCGCAGGCGGCAGCGAGGATGTTCTCGGCCATGGCAGAGGTGAGGTGGGGAGGTGTTGGTCGTATCTGGCAGTGGGGCGAGTGAGAGGTTTTCATTATGAATGTGAATAGTTATGAGCTGAGCAGAAAACACTTAATCTGGGGGCACTTTGTACCTCAAAACCGCCTTTTTTCATGCGGCGACAGGATTTGAGGTAGGTGCGGATGCGCTTGCGGGAGCGCTCCTGGAATTCTGGGAACTGGCGGCTACAGGACTCAATAATGGCCTGGATCTTCTCCTTGGGCTGTTTGGAGATGGGCACCATGCGGTCCAGATTCTCATCCACGAACAGACGCACAAACATCTGACAGAGAGAGAGAGAGAGAGAAGGGGGAGGGGAGAGAAGGGATGTAGAGCAGAAAAAATCGTGGGGGTGCAGGGTAGAGAGAGAGGGGTGTGAGAGTCAAACAAAAGAGGGAAGGAAAGGCAGGGGAGGAGGTTGGGGGGGGCAGTAGAGGTAGAGTGGAAGAAGAGAGGATAAAGAGGGAGGGGGAGGTGATGACAACAGGAGGGATGGAAATTGAGTCACTGCTCAAATCCAGGGCAATATTTCTGGTTGTGTTGGCATATTTGGAAGTCTACTTTTGCTATTCTACTGGTTTCTTTTCAAACCAGAAATGCACAGAAAATGGATTTCACAGAGTAAATAGGATAGTTTGGAACAAGCTTGTATATGCAAATTCTTCCCATCTAGAAAACTTGTAAATATCATGCCCCACACCCACCTCCACTGCACCAGTAGAAACTGTGGTGTAATGAGCGCCAAACCCTGCAGAGACCCCTCTGTGTCACATAAAACTACATTTCAAAATATCAATTGTCAGTCTGTTTCTTCTTTGATACCTTTATCAACCCTTCTTACTACCACCACATTATTATTTACTTAACAAGCTACTTTTAGCTGCTCCCTTATTCACGAGGCATTACCACAGCAGGTAGCTCCACATATTTGAGTTTTTAGGGATTTTTGTCTCCTCCCAAGATCAAACCAGGGGTCTTTTGCTTGTTAAGAGAATGTGAAAAACTACTACACCACGAAGCCACTTAATAAGAGTACTAATACAAATGTTTTGGGTCATGATTGCCATGATTCATCCTTTGTTATTTGTTTGTTTTCACAATAAAAAGAGCAAATGCAGAAGATATATTATAAATAAATGTATATTGCTGAAAACAAGGTTATTATTGGTAACTAAATCCTCTAAACTCCACCTCTGTCACAAATGAGATAACAATCTCAAGCGAAAGCTTTCAGCGTGTAGTAGAAGATAATCTACACCCCTAAAAGTGAAAGCCACTGTGTCCATAACACCACCAATCAGAAAACACACATCAGATCACGTGACATTTAAACAGGTCAAATTATCATTATGTTGTTTGTACATACCTGATATGACGAGTACAGTCAAATTATTTATTTCATATCTATTTTTTTAAATACATCATTTCATATTTATCTTTATTTATTCTGAGAACAGTTTATGGTGTAGTTATTGTGTAAGGTCTCCTGTTATTGTCAAGCAATAAGGTGTTCTGTTTTACTGCTGGTCAGTTTGTTCCAAGTGCATCTTTACTGAGTTTTGTCCTCTGTCTTGTCCAAAGAGGCGGACTTTGAGGTTTAAAAAGTGCGCATGGACATAATGAATTTTTGTTGCAAAAGACAAATTTGCTACTAACCAGTGAAGTGACTTAAGTTCCATATCTGAAAAATTCATTTAATTACTAAAATTCTTGTAATTTAAATTGAAGAGAAGGTACCGAACCTGAATGTGGAAAATAAAATTAAAAAATTATTCTTGTGATGTTCTTAAATCTCTGTCTGACAAATACCGCCCATATCGCAAAAACAAAAATTAAGAAAATGATTAAAACTAAACATTATTTACCTCACTTCAAACTACACTAAGCTGAAAGCAAAAAATATTAAACTGAATAAAAATAAAACCTACTGAAAAAATACAAAAACTAGACCCCGTTGTGCTGGAAACACATCATTAAACCATAGGCTGTCATCTTGTGAGACTGATTCAATATGTAGCAAAGCAATAAAGAATAGCATGTGCGCGGAGTAATAATACATATGATTTAACATCTGTGCTGACAGGCTGATGAACAGCTCTGCGCTGTATTTTCCATCCACATTAATTTAGGTCTGCTGCAAATATTACTTACATTGAAGGCTTTAAGTCTCTCAGGGTCCAGCCCCTCAGCGTCATTAATCTTGTCGCTGTCATCATGGTCATCATGATCGTCGTCATCGTCGTCAATTATCTGTGCTCGAGCAGAGGTCAGGTCCTCTGCGCTCATGCTCAGCTCAGTTTTCACAGAGTCATAGCTTCCTGAGCTGTACGGAGGGGACTAAACACAGAGAAACACACAAAAAAAATCCATTGTTGTGGATTACACAGACACACGGGAGTTTATCGTGATCAGTGCACATCATGTTTCTGCTGTTACCTTGTTGGTGTACTCGGTTTTTATGGGGTACTTCCTGTTGGGGTCTGCAGGGTAGGAGTTTGGTGGCGAGCTCCCCGCTGGCAGCAGTCTGTCGCTCAGATTCACCGGCTGCTGATCCTCCGAGGAGGATGAAGATGAAGTGGTGCTGAAGTCCAGGGGAGCGCTCACCCCGTTCTCTGCTACCTCCCCGTACGATGCCCCACCATCTGGGACGTTCCCACCCACGGCTAGCACCTCTGGGGAGGTCAGAGCCGGCAGCCCGTTGGCGCTGCCACTCTCTGAGGAGTCGTCATCTGGCAGAGGGGAGGGAAAGAGACACAGACGCAGATACGAAGATGAGCTGTGCAGATGTTTTCATAATTTAGCATTAATGTGGGGCTGTTTACTGGAATAGATTTTAGAGTGGGAGTTGGAGTAGGAGAGGGGACTTCCTGCCTCGTGCTCTGCATAATGAAATTGTGAAGGAAGTGTGCAATGAGGTCAACTGTCACCACAAATGAAAGTTAGAGTAAAAATAGGGAATCTTAAGAGTTTTGCAGGGGAAAAAACAGAAAGAGATGAGGAGGGACCAATGGGGAGAGGGCGAGCCTTCTTTTCCTGCTGTGTGCAGCTTTTAAAGCCAGTTACTGCTAAGATCTCTGCACGTGTCACACCTAGGTTTGGCGAAACACAGAATCAATCCCTTTCAGTGACTTGCCCCAATTTTTTCTCTCTCCTAATCTGTGAAGGTTAACATCGGCCTTTGTCCTACTTCTCTAAGCGGGGTGACGAGTGGATTGGGGCTGTGGTGGTGTCCCACCCTCTGTAAGACTGGATTTATGTGGATTAGTCCACTAAGAACAAGGCAAGCTGTTTCCTGCATAACACCAATCTGTAGCCTTCCAGATGTAAATAAAGATAAAAGGGGAAAAAAAATCACAGGGCGGAGTATGATGCTGAGATAAGAGAGGACTGTGCTGCGGCGGTTTGCAGCCACTTACCATCTTCTTCTTTAATGGTGGCTGCCGGGTTGCTGACCCTCTCTCCATTCGGTGGGCTCGACTCAGGCACTGGGGGCTGCTCAGCTGCGACCCATGTGGGCTCAGCGTTGTTCATGTCCTCGCTGCTCACCGAACTGTCATCCTGAAGGGAGGCGGCGTGAAAGAAAGACAGCGAGAGAGTGGAAAAGAGAAGTGAACAGGAGGGAAGAGGGCGTGGAGTGGTCCCTCACAGTTCTGACAACTTTGATTACAGTTTTTGCTGCTAAGGGACAGGTTGATACCGACCGAGTTTATCACAAACCGATATGTGCTTCGCCCTGTGTTAGTCCTTCCTTCAGTTTCTATAAGAAGCTAATGTGAGGCTTTATATTGATGGTGGGGATTTTTTTTCACAGATAATATCCTTGTTTTTGCAAAATGATGGCCATTTAAATTGCTTCAAGCTTCAAGCGCTGAAAATGACTGAGTGGAGTAATTTATGACCCCATTATATTTTATACAGGAATACCTTTTAATGGCTTTATTTGTGTTTATCATACCTATAACATTTCCTTTATCCAGTACAGAGATTCAAAAATATTCCAACGTCATTAGTCATAGTTTGTAAACATGCTTGTGCAAAAGGGAACTGAATGCGGAAAATTATACAAGCAAATTATGCTAAGAGCTTACAAAACAAATGTTTTTTTTATTTAATATTATAAAAGCTGTACTTATAGTGTCTCCATAGTGCAGAGGTTAACACATTCAGTTGGGAATAAAAAAGTCTCGGGTTCATTTCCAGCTGGAGGAAAAAAATTCCCATTAGGGTGGCGTTAGGAATTTTTTTTTTTTTGTGAAATCTAACAGCTAAAAGTAGCTATCCTCTGAAAAAAAGATGCTTATAGTGTGAGTCTATCACAGTACAATTTAATGGGATAAATGGGTGTTATCATGTTACATCATACTGTTTTTGTCATTTGTTACTTCCGTGTTTCTGTTCCAAACTAAATCTAAACAAACATCTTATTATATTCAAAATATTTTTTGCAGAAAAATTTCAAATATTTTTTTGCAGAAATATATCAACACTGCTTAGGAAGTCTTATTATCAAATAATTACCAAACATTTTACCAATTCCAATAACATTAGTCTATAATGTTAAAATAAAACATATGTACAACATGTATAAATGACCCCACACAACCTTTTATTATTACCTGCTGCACCAATTCCTGTAAACATTCCTGTAGGAAGCATTTTTATGATTAAAAATACCAGAATTGCACATATAAATACATAAATTTGCTGGCTTGAAGGTTAAATTCTTCCAGCGAGGTCTCACTGAGCCCAGAATGTTCAGAGGAAACATCACAGCCACCAACTTCCAGTTCATATGTTTTTGGTGGATATTTTTTGGCTAAAAAGTGATGACATCAAAGAGCAGAATAAAGCAGGAGACTCTCTCTTTTAACTAATATTTTTCTTGGAGCACTGCTATTTTTAACTGTGTTATGCAGAAATCCTGAAGAAGCTTGTTCTAGCGTAAGACAAACATGAGTAAGCCACGAGGGTGAGGATTAAGCGAAGGAGCGCTAAATAATCTCTCAAACTATTCACAGACTGTCCTGAGTTGGCTCCAAACTAAATGCATGAATCCTATTTACATTTCATACCAAAGCTGAGCTTCAAAGTGCAACCCAGGCCGATTTAATTCATGTTCGCATAAATGACCTGCATGCACGCTGTCATGTGTCTCACTCAGAGGGAGCACAACTACCAATGTGTGTCGTGAATGGAGCAGAAATGCATCTCGTCATCTCATTCCCCCCCACACGAGTACACAAATAGGCCTAAACTCCTGGGAATACTCTGTTAGGGGGTTCGTGGAGGACCAAAATGCTCAGTGACAGCTCTATTAGGCACCAAGTGAGCCGTGGAGCATCAAAGAGAGAGAGGGGAGGGTTCCTAATTACATGTTTCTAAGTAGCTGAATGTGTAGCATCATTAATGTCTGTGCTTAGAAATAGATACATAATTTAAAGAGAGGCAAGGTTAACTTTTAAAACAGGCTCACTTCATGCATTGTAGGTTAGATGCATCACTCTTTGAAGATAGTAAAGCTTACAGTGCAGATGAAAGCTTGCAGATGTTTGTCTTAAGATGGACAGAAATCTGCAGAGATCTGCAAAAAAAAATCTATTTGTCTTTGGAGCAAATATCTCAACCTCAACCCAAAATATCTTCTATTTTACCAACTTAACAATTAAGAAACACACCTAGAATACTATTTAATGGCAGACCATTGACTTTCTGTTTATATTTGAAGGCCTGTGACAAACCAAAATGGCCTCTTTAAGAGCACAACAGTGAGATGAAAAGGGTGGAAAACAAATCAAAGACTTGGTTTTGCCGCATGTTCTTTCACTCATTACATCTGCCGTTTGTTTCTTTACCAGACAGAAAGTGAGAGATGAATGTTAGCAGCCAACAAAGTTCTGCAAAACAACATGCAGGCAGCTGAGAAGTGAAGCTCCAACAGACTAAACACACAGTCGTGAATTTACTTGTGATCTGCTGCATTATGAAACAGCTGCTGCTCTGAGCTCCAAAACCAGTGCTGCACAGATATGGAACAAATTACTACAACGCTGAAATAAACCTCTGTGATGGTTAATAATTAAATTATTGGCCTGCTCACACTCTTGTCTGCGCACAGATGCGACCAACAGTCTGAGCGTTTGTTAATTTGTACTCACCTGCGAATCACAGTCTGGGTCATTGTTCCGGATAATCCTAATTATGCGTGAGTGAGGTCTACATTATCAGCATCAAGTGCCGCTCCCTGCACTTTAGTGGCAGCAGTTCCCGAGTGTTTCTGTCACAGCTACACATGGGAGTGGTCTCTCACATGACGTCACCACAGATTTACTAATCCTCATTTCACACTGGGCTGCTCCCCCCTCTGATTGTTTCGTATTACGTCCTATTTTCCCCGTACAGAGCATGTCTCCCTGCTGCCTCTAAAGAAAATAACGAGGTGACTCGTGCAGTCGGTGCAATTATACCTGGGGTGGAAAAGCTTTTATCTCTGCCCACACCTCACAAAGATCCACTTAGAGAGAGAGGCACTTACCCTTTCAGTGGCAGTCATGCACTGCAGTTTCATTTGTTTCAGGTAGGTGGCAGTTAGAGGCATGTTGTAATCGATGAGGTCCGGGACCAGCGAGGTCGGTCTGTCGTTCTCTGGTGAAGGAAAGCATAACAAACATACAGTTTATTGTGTAATTACAGTACAAGCATGAATTAAGGTAACCTAGTCATTATTATAATTGTGTTGCTGCTGTAATTATAATATTGAGGTGCTTTAATATTTATACTATTTAATATTTATACACTAATTATTAGTTATTCCACTACATTTACTTACTTGCTACTTTGAAATATAAAATATGTGATCACATTATAAAATATTCATTAATGAGTTACTACTGAGCCCATGTTAATACATCACTCTTGGGGTACTTGAAGTATATTGACTTTGCTATTTTAGTTCTCCACTCCTTTAACTAGCTTTCTTCTGATTGGTTGCCCCTCGCAGCAGTTTGTTTGAACACTGGGTGGGTGGAGCTTCTGCATTCACGGGCAGACTTGTTGTTGTGTTTCATTTCACTCAGAGGTTTAATTTCAGAGCTGGAAATGACGTTACTTCTAGTTGAGAGCGTTCCAGTAGCAAATTTGAAAAAGCAAATGCTGCTTAGCAAGGTACAGCCATTCATTCATCACTAGCATCACTGTTGTTTTGGGGGTTTTTTGTGCTTAAAAACACAGATAAAGTACGTTCATGGATAGAGCCTTATCAGTGCTCTGTGTATGGCTTATTTAGCGAGTCACAAACACACATCAGTGGCTGTACAGATGACTTCTTTTAGAGTTTTACCGCCGTTTATGTGAATTGCTGCCATCTTACATTTTTAAGTTCGGGTTGGTGGGACTGCTCTGACTTTCTGAATTGGAAGACTGACTTAAGGGGTGTTTCAGTTCAAAGCTACAACTGGAAAGTGTCGCTGAGATGACCATATTAGGGATCTTCCCTCTCAATTACATCATAGAGAGCCAAGAGTAGAAAAAACTGTGAGTAACAGAGTGTTTAGAGGAGTCTAGAACGTTAGCTTCTGGCTCACAGAGATTACTTGTGCATACAGCATACTTAAGATTTAAAAATTCGGCCATATTTAATATGAACATCTACCATTCTAACTGTATCAGAGAAAAGCGCGATAGATCCTTGTATTTACACTGGGTCAGCTCAGATTCTGTGATTTTATATCTCTGTCTGTGATGCTCTAGCGTGGACGTCAAAGCAGAAGAACCTCACGATGTAATGCAGTCAGCTGTAACACTACCACATTCTCAAAAACTACAACAGAAATGAGATCAGCACATAAACAACTGCAGTTTGCAGTACTAGCAATTAGTGTCTGTCTCTTGAAAGAGTATTTATTTAGCTAAACAACTATAAAACTTGAGAAAGAAAAATAAAACACAACAAAAGTGCACGGTTTCCGAAAATACAACTCACCTGCTGGAATTTGGAATATTTTAAAACAGAAAAACTACTATCTTTCTGTACACGAGTTAGTTTTAACATCATTTGTCATACTTAGTGAGTGACAGCTTTCTGGGGCTTAAAAAATAAAGTTTATTGGTGTTTATTAATATCCATTTTCATTACAGTTATGCTATTCTGGCTAGAAACAGCCTCGGGTCTTGTTCAGTTTCTTTTAATATAATTTGTCACCTTTTACTCTGACCCCTTCTTAATGTCTTTTCATTTTATACATTGTCTAATACAGTGAACCCCCCTCTTTTATCTGTCTATCATCTCTTTTTCTTATAGTTTTGAAGAACTAGCACAAAGACTGGACTGGCTTTTCTCCCTTTGCTGAATCCCTCTGTGGAGAAGTTCTAAAAGCTCTCAGTTAATCGTGCAGACAAATGCTTTGTGTACAGCAGAGTTGCTTCAATACCCTGCAAAAGAAATCCAAGTCTCTGCTGTAGTTAACACCAGAAACCAAACAATGTGTCTGGCAAGGTGCCTGCAGTCTCCACACCGACCACTAGAGGAACTCTGTGATCATTTTAGAGGCTGTGTACGGTCCCAGAGAGCCGGCCCTCTTGAGTCTTTGTTACATCATGTCAGTGATGGATACACACATATGTTTTATTAATGAGGGTTTGATTCAAAACTCTTCAAAGTACAAATCCCTCAGATCATATCAGCTCATATTTAGTGTCTGACAGGACAATGTAGCATAATTTCTGTCATCCAGATGCCAACCCCCTCTATCTTATCTCTGTCCTATGTGATAAAACACAGTATATCTAAGAATATCATGATCACGTGATAGTAATTAGCTCTTTTCCATGTCAGTGTGTCAAAGCATCTCAGCATTAACAACTCTTAAAGGTTGATCTCAAAAATAGTGCATCAGTTAATGATGTCTCTGGGTTAGTGTGTGCCTTTACCTTTGAACTCAGCAGTGCTGGGGTTAATGTGCATCCTCTTCTGACACTCTCCACAGCTCATTAGGAACCGAGTCACCGCCTCTCTGGGCAGGAAGGCGTAGGTCTCTGCAATCTGTGCCGGGGTAGCAAGCGGAGGACACTGGGTTAGCAGATTTGGCTCAGGCTGTGGCTGAACTCAAACTGTGTGCAGGTGTTTTTTTTTTGGTTTGTTTTTTAAATTCCTCTATGCATGTGTGAAAGCATGGGGTCAGTGATTATGTGTTATCTCGACATGGCATGAGGAGGAATCCTCCCTCTAGGCGATCGCTGGTGCTTTTGGATGGCCTAATTCCAGCTGCAGCCCCCCTCCGTACTCCTGCTTTGATACCGTAAAACACAAGTGGTGCTCATCTTTTCCGATTCCCTTTCTCTTCCTGTTCTCTGGGGAGCAGCTAACTCATATCTACACCTCTCCTCTCATGTTCAGCCTTCCTTCCCTGTTTGTCCCCACTGCTGCCATGCCACCCTCCCCTCCTCACCCCCTCTGGCGTTTCCCTGTAAAATGCAACCTTCACGTGACCATGGAGAGGCAGTGGGGGTGCCCACCACCCCTCACGGCCCCTAGAGGCAGCTGAGAGGGAAAGGCCACCCAGAGGAGCGTGCACGTCCCAGAAGGCCACAGTGACAGTTCCATATTATGCCCGGCCCCAGTGATGCTGCCTGCTCAAAAGGGTACACTCTATGAGACATGACAGGACCTCTCTACGGGGCAAGAGGAACTGGCTTTATGACTTTTTTTTTATTCCTGGGGGGGATGGCAGAAGAGGAGGGGTACCAGTGTCCTGCTAACCCCCCCATCCACCCACCCAGCCATAAATGCTGCCGCTGCACCTCTATGGCTGCAGACAAAGCCCCTCATTTTGTCAGGACAGCTTACACGGCCCGAGACCACACCTCAGTCTGCAGCAGAAACTAACAGAAGCTCTTTGTTCTAAAAGGATGAATAATGTGGCAGAAAAAAACATTTGTGGTTTGATCCCCGCATCGACTTTGTTTACTTAAAGCTAAAAAATATATATATATATATATATATATATATATATTATGATTCCCAGACTCACAAAATTTGGCCTTCTTTGATTCTCCTGCTTTTAGCCATGTGGATGATCAGAGTCTGGGACCCCCTACAAAGACCTCACTTGTTGCCTCTTCTTTTCAAATCCACTAATCACATTGGGATTATTTTAAGCTCTCTGCAACTGTGGGCCACATTTCACACAAAGGAAAAGAGAGGTTGTCAACACGCTTTTTATAGTCTCCCAAAAAAATCTGTTTTTAGTTACGCAATATTTCCAAGAGCTTCCACAGGCAAATATTCAGGTGAGAAACAGACAGATGATTATTAACTTTGGATAAAAATTACAGCTGCTAGAGCTAGCCTAATGCACAATACTTCTGCATTAGGCACGGATTTATTTTTTCCTTTGAAGAAACTTTATTATGAATTGTGCATTTTCATACTTTTCACGCACAAATGAGTTCACATTACCCAGTACAGCTACATGAAGTGCTCTACATCTTCCCAAGTAGTTTAATCACAGTGGTAGAAAAGTTACACTTGCAGGCCTCACAGTTTTTCACCAGTGGAGGGAGATTATATCTAGATTTTAGATCTTTATTTGTATTGTTTTCTCAGAATCACAACGAGTTTCAAATGTTAAAAAGCACACCAATCACAGTCAGATATTGCAAACTAAATGCAGGCAGGCTTGAGTGAAAATTTGTGCGTTTCCATTCAGAAATCATGGCTGTGTAGTGGATTACGAGTACGTCGATGCTATAAGAGAAAAAACACGTTTGTAACGCTTTACGGACGCCTACTCGGCTACAGTTTAGAGAGTACAGTTGTGGTCAAAAGTTTACATACACTTGTAAAGAATATAATATAATGGCTCTACCGAGTGTCCCGTTATTTCTAAAACTCTAATTTTTCTCTGATAGAGTGATTGGAACAGATACTTCTTTGTCACAAAAAACATTCATGAAGTTTGGTTCTTTTATGACTTTATTATGGGTTAACAGAAAAAAGTGATCACATCTGCTGGGTCAAAAATATACATACAGCAATGCTAATATTTGGTTACATGTCCCTTAGCCATTTTCACTTCAATTAGGCGCTTTTGGTAGCCATCCACAAGCTTCTGGTTGAATCTTTGACCACTCCTCTTGACAGAATTAGTGCAGTTCAGTTAAATTTGATGGCTTTCTGACATGGACTTGTTTCTTCAGCATTGTCCACATGTTTTCAATGGGGTTTAAGTCAGGACTTTGGGGAAGGCCATTCTAAAACCCTTATTCTAGCCTGACTTAGCCATTCCTTTACCACTTTTGATGTGTGTTTGGGATCATTGTCCTGTTGGAACACCCAACTGTGCCCAAGACCCAACCTTCGTGCTGATGATTTTAGGTTATGTTGAAGAATGTGAAGGTAATCCTCCTTCTTCATTGTCCCATTTACTCTCTGTAAAGCACCAGTTCCATTGGCAGCAAAACAGCCCCACAGCATAATACTCCCACCACCATGCTTGATTGTAGGCATGGTGTTCTTGGGGTTAAAGGCCTCACCTTTTCTCCTCCAAACATATCGCTGGGCATTGTGGCCAAAAAGCTCGATTTTTGTTTCGTCTGACCACAGAACTTTCCTCCAGAAGGTCTTATCTTTGTCCATGTGATCAGCAGCAAACTTCAGTCGAACCTTAAGGTGCCGCTTTTGGAACTAGGGCTTCCTTCTTGCACGGCAGCCTCTCAGTCCATGGAGATGCAAAACACGTATGACTGTGGACAATAACACCTGTGTTCCAGCAGCTTCTAATTCTTGGCAGATCTGCTTTTTGGTGATTCTTGGTTGACTCTTCACCCTCCTGACCAATTTTCTCTCAGCAGCAGGTGATAGCTTGCGTTTTCTTCCTGATCTTGGCAGTGACGAAACAGTGCCATGCACTTTATACTTACAAACAATTGTTTGCACTGTTGCTCTTGGGACATGCAGCTGCTTTGAAATGGCCCCAAGTGACTTTCCTGACTTGTTCAAGTTAATAATTCGCTTTTTCAGATCCATGCTAAGCTCCTTTGACTTTCCCATTGTAGCGTTTGTGGGCGTTTGTATCCAATGAGCCCTATTTAACTGGCCTAAGAGAAGTCAGCAGCTGTAGTCACTCATAATCACTCACAAGAAGTTAAGAGGCCATGCTATGAAGCTCAGTTCACTGACAACTTTGTAAGTCACCAAAATTGCTAATTCATGTTGCTGTATGTATATTTTTGACCCAGCAAATGTGATCACTTTTTTCTGTTAACCCATAATAAAGTCATTAAAGAACCAAACTTCATGAATGTTTTTTGTGACAAAGAAGTATCTGTTCCAATCACTCTATCAGAGAAAAATCAGAGTTTTAGAAATAACGGGACACTCGGTAGAGCCATTATATTATATTCTTTACAAGTGTATGTAAACTTTTGACCACAACTGTATATCAATCGCTATGCCAATGCCTGCTAGCTGCAGGTTTTTAGAAGGCACTGATGCTACATTTGGGGGTTTTTTTAGTATCTTTTTACTGTTAAATAACTCATCTTGAATGTAAAAGGCAAAGTAGTACATCAGTCCCAGTGAATGTGTCAATCATCAAACAAGTGTGCTGCACAATGATGCAGAAACAGGAGTATCTGAAACTACAAATGCTTGTACAAAATTTCATGAATTAAAGTGACGTTGGATGGGAAGATGTTCAGGTATATATCATATAAGCTTCTTTATGTTTTATATGTTCATAAACAACAACATGAAAGGGTCGTTTTAACATGTCCACCCACGGAAACACAGACAATTTGTTAAGGTAATTATCTCTGACAGCGTTGTGAATAAATTCATGTAAAATGTGCAGTGTTGTCATCTCGCGATGGGTCGAAACCCTCAGAAAATTGAGCTGTTCAATGTGTGTTTAATTCTGCAGAAGAACTCTTTTTTTAAGTGAACAGATTCCTTTTAAACCCTAATCCTGATCGAACAATAAATAAAAACTGAAGTATATTAGAGACGAAGCAGTGTATCAGTTACATGTTAAAGTGTCTAAATGAATGCACCTCCACCAGCCTCAGCATTAAAAATGGGATTTTTTGGCTCTGAAAACTGGCAAATTCCTCACTTCATGAATTTGCACAAGAACCAGCTGCAATGAGACTCTGCTGTTTGTGTATTTGGTGTAAGGCTCGTTGACGTGGGATCTTTCAGCTCCAGGACATGTTGGAAGATGTAATCTTATTACTCCTGTTACAGCTAGTGAAAGGAATGTTGCATGTCTCAGCATAATTTTTCCCCAGAGGACGAATTTTGTTGATGTTGGTGGTCAAAATTTGAATAATCCAAAACTCACTGACCAAATATTTAAAATAAAAACTAAACACATTGGTCTCAGCTGCACTTTGTCTTTATAGCTTTTAAAATACTTCTAAAGATAAGCACGGTGAATCTTATAAACATATTTCTGTTAATAAAATTTTTGGGAGCTTGCAAACTTCAACATGTGAACAACCTCTCATTTTTCTGAGCTGAATATGCTCACTCTCCTGTTTCCCACCACAGGCAGCAGCACTACTGCTCGTCGTAAGGAAACAGAGGAGACAAGAGGAAATAAAATATGATGTTAATACTGCCGAGTTTATATTGACTTCATATAATATTTGGCTGCTGTTACTGTCAGCCCACACACTATCAGCAAGGAGCAGCATGATTACTTGCACCTTGCAGGCACCTGGTTGTGTTTACTCACCGCTTTGTAGGTCTTCTTTTGGCCTGCATGTTTGGGTGCTCTGCCGGGATCGGCGCCCATCTCCACATGCATGGCGTAGATTATGTCAAAGAAGTCTTCAACCACGGCTACGCGCTTCAGGGAGGAGTTCTCCTGGGTTGAATTTCCATCAGAACACTAAAACACAGAGAGACAGGAGTTTATTATGTAGTCAAGCTTCAGGACTTCTTATTTTACATTTTACTGTCTTCACGGCACACAAGGAACTTAAATGAACGACAGAATGATTTGAGCATCGTCCAAGGGACAACTAGAGCTGCACTGCACCCTTGTGTTTAACGTCACAGAAAAAGGTGTTTCAAGTCTTCAAAATCCACTTGACAGTTTAATAGCAGGACATGCCTAAGCCCTCGTGGATTTAGGAAGGATGCTGAAAGTCTGTGAGTATGGCCCATCTACATCCTCAGATGAACCATCCACACTGTTGAAAACACAGCACATGATGAGAATTGCTGGCCAAACCATGTTTACCCCAAGAAATTTACATTTATGAACTGCAGCACCATACAGCCCCATTCCTTCTGGAGAGTCTTCTACAAAGCTGGAAGTGTGCAGAGGTGTGGCTATGAACAGGGATACTTGGTTGGCTCTACACCGCCTGAAATTTGATAGGCCGACCTAGGGCCCACCATAAATTTGTGTTCTTGCATGAAAGCAACCAATTATGGATATTGTTGGAGAAAAGGCGGGTCTGACGCCAATACAGTAGATCCATAAAGTTTAAAGTTCAGTACATTCTCTACTTTCTAAGTCCTCGCAAAGCTGAACTTAGAACAAAGGAGGTGTGAGACACTGATTTTAAGTCACTGCCATCTCCATCGCTACGGGGTTAAATCCTGTGCTTTAATTTAGCCAAGATATCGTTAACGAGGCAGCCACGTCTCCTAATAAACGGTTATGGAGGCAGGAGGTCTGCCCACAATTAAAACCATCAGAACAATTAAAATGTTTTTGAAGTGTCGTCGGGCTTTGGAAAAGAATATTCATAGGAATTTAATTTAATGAGCATGGGTGGGAAGCTTTGAGCAAAGGTGAAAACTAGGATTAAAAGGATTTTTCCTTCTTGTCATAGTTTGAATAAATAATAAATTAGGTAAGTTGGCTATAAAATTGTGTGCATACATGGGTTTTTATGTTTTAATGCAATACATAGGCTGTTTGTAAAAAGATGGGCTTATGAAATATGTGCAATAGCACTTAACGGATTTTCATTTCAGATTTTACTTATTTTCCCACATAACTGTAAGTAAAGAAAAAATCATTCAAACCTACAAATATTCCATTTTGTAAAGCACGTTGGTTTGCTATTTATTTCAGATTTCTGATGGGCCCACTCTGACTTGCTTTCTGTCCCCAGTTTAAAATTAAAAAAAAAAACCCTGTCCAGCTCACCTCCTGCAGTCTTTAAATGTCTCCGTTAGGTGGAGAAGTTTGGGCCCCGGCTGGGTCTGCAACCATCACCTCATCTCTGCTATGTTTAAAAATAACACTGTACAAGACCAACAGTCCCTCCTACCACCACCTCTGGCAGCCATCCTGCCTCCCGTACTGCTGACCCTGTCGCCATAGAAACTGCCACTGATTTCTCTCGGGCAGGTGTGCTGGGCAAAGGGTCATGTGACACACCATAGAAGTAGGATCGCCAGGACAACGGCCTCCATCCGCAGCACCACATGGGGCTTTCCTCTCCTTCCCCCCCCCACCCCCCACCTACACCCCCACCCCTTCCTCCTTATCTTCCCCTCTAAACAACACCTTCATACAGAACACTCAACACTTTGCATTTTCACCAGATTTTGTCGTTACAGCCGAGCACCTGCTGATATTTTTGAACGCAAAGTCCTCCAGCGAGCGTAAAATGGAACAAATGGATCTGGACGTTTAATTAGTTTTTTTTTTTTCTCCACCTCTTCCAGGCAAATACGAGACGGGCTCTCTGACATTTCCTGGAGATTGGGTTCTAGCTGGGGAGTGATCTTTTCGTGTTTGAGTGAGAGGAGGGTCCCGAGTTCAAAAAGTTGTCCCCCTGGCATCGAGGAATCACACTCCCCCGCACACCCCACCTCCTCCTCCTCCTCTCTCTCTCCTGTGACATTTTTGCACACTTCCTGGGATCTGACATTTCCTTTTTTTTCTTCTTTTTTTTTTGTTTTCCCCCAACTGCGTCCTCTCTCCTGCTTGCATCTCTTCATCCCATACCTCCGTCCCGTCTCCCCTCCTCCTCATCCTCTCTCTCCTTGCTCCTGCTCTCCCAAGTGCGAGGTAATGATCGTTGCCATGGCAACTAAAACCAGCTCACAGAGCGGGTTTGTTTTAATCCGGCCCTCCTCTCCCTCTCTTTCTCTCTCCCTCCACTCTCCCCTGTCAGCATGGGCTAAATGTAATGATAATAAATGAAATAATAGCGATCCTCCGCCTCATCATCACAGCTGTAATCTATCGCACTTGGAGGTATCATCATCTTTCCCCTGGTGACATCACCACCACCACCGCCACCGCCACCACTGAAGCTGCTGCTGCTGCTGCTGCTGTTTGGGACAATGGTGTCGGCCCATTCACGCTGGATTTGGATAATCTCACACAACTGTGGGGTGTGCAGTGCACCCACACCACTGCTGCATCCTGCACTGAATTCTGCTACTGCAAAATATCCACAGCACTCACCGGATATTCTGCTGGGAGCGTTTTCTCTGACCTGAAAGAATCACACGCAGAAAATATTGCAGATCATCACAGTCAGACCTGCTGCATGAGCCTGAACCATAACCAACATTTGTTTGTTTGTTTGTTTGTTTTTTTGCATCTATTATTTTCTCTCTTTCTGATCTGTTTGTTAAACTTGTTAAATAAATATGGAGACATTATTATTTTGTTGTGTTTATTTTAAATTATATGTTGGGCTAGTTTTATTTGTTTCTTCACTTTTATTGAAATATTCTACTTTTTACTTTCCAAGCTTTTGTTGTTGTTATTGAAAGTGTGTCTATTTTAAAGCGGCTGTAATGTCGCAATTTACTTAATATTCCCATACATTAAGTCTATCTGTCTATATATAAAAATAGATAAGTAAGAAACTGTACCTGGGGGCCTGTGCTGTCAGCCTCATCATGAAAAACTAGGCGACTGTATGTCAAAAATACATCGTCTGCAAAGTGAAACACATTCTTTCTAATGGCCACCAGGGGGCGACTCATGTATTAAAAAATAAATAAATGACTCCTCACTTGATCTATGATCTCGGCTGTTGCTTAGTTTGAGTTTATTAATTCTTTCCCGTGTTTAAGGTTCTGTGAATGTTCATCTTGTAAAAAGTGGTGTCCATTAGAGTCCAAATGGGAAATAAAGCGGCTGTGCTAGATGGCAGAACTACGTCAGCCCTCGTCATCACCTCTGATTTCAAAGAACCAAAACGGTGACAGCCAAAACGCCAAAATTTAGGCAGAAGGAGGAAAAAGAGATTACTTGATAAAAAAAAAAATCTGCTGGCTGAGACCTGCAGGGATATCCACTTTGATGAGCTGTTGCGAATAATAGAGCTGCTGAAAGTAACTTTAACTACTAAATGTTAAAAGGTAAAAAATAGATTAATGAATAAATGAAATCAACATAAAAAACTGCAGTTCCTGTAGTGGCCACTTGAGGCTGGTTTCAACCTTCAAACAGACCCATGGTAAAACGAAATAAACCAGTTTACAGCCTGGTATCAAAGCGTCTACACAGTTCTATTACTGAGTTTATAACAAATAAAGTAAGGTAACTGTTTTTATATCTCCTGCATTTGACTTGCCTTAAACGTAAAGTTTGCTTAGTGAGTGCTGCGGACAGTTTTATCAGCCTGCTCAGCGTCACTTCTACTAACCTAAATCCCTGAACTGGACTTGTTTACCATCTTTGTGGTGTTGATGCCTTTATATGTCAAATAATCTGGCCTCCTCTATGATTTATTTTCCCCAAAGCCATTCCAAGAAGTCTGTGCTCCAGTTTGGTGAGTTAAGCTGGATTTTTTTTTCTTTTTTTTATGCTGTTTAGTGTTTATTAGCAGGCATCTGCGTCTCTGTTTTGCATCCCTACAGTTTATAGCTGTTTAATTACTAACCAAGCTGATAACGGCGCACTCCACCTTCTTCCCCAAATGTGTCTCATTCGAGTTTTAAAAAAAACAACATAACGTTGGCCGAAGTACTAAAACTGAGGCTTCAAAGCTGGGCTTCAGAAACCAAAGGATCCCACAGTGGCTGTAGCTCTCTTTTATATACAGTTTTTGGTGAGAGCACTGAGCTAAAAGTGCATTTCCTGCTTCATGAAGGCCCCTTCTCGGGGCTTCCCTGCGTCAATGAGTTGGGTTTTTCTTAGTCAACAGAGAGTTAAACATTCACCTCTAACCACAGCCTGCTCTCAGTGTGTGTTTAAGCGCAGTATATATGTCTACCGGGCAGAGCTGAAGCATCTCTGAGGAGAACAGCTGTTGAGCAGAGCTGTAGATATTTGGTCTCTTCAGCAACATGCCGCTCTAAAGCGCAAAGGAGACATGTCAGCATCCCTAATCGGCAACAACACAGCAAAACTCTCACCCTCCTTCTTCGCCTTTCCTCCTTCCCTCCATCTTTGTAATCCCATAGGACTTTGCTCTCCCCAGTCACTGTACAACCAGCCCCCATCCCCTGCGCCTCCCCCTGTCCCGCACCAAACCGCTCTGTTGCTAGGAGACTGGAGGGGTTGAGTCGACTGCCCCCACCCCCGCTGGCAGTCGCGCGCACACATACACACGCGCACACACACACGCACACACCAACTGTAGCCGAGAGTCGCCGAGGGGAGAGAGGAGCAGTCCTGCACACAGGCAGGTCAGGAGGAGGAGGAAGAGAGGAGGAGGTGGGGGGAGGTTCAGGGGAAGCAGCTGGGTCACAAAGACAGGCCGCCAAAGATAGAAGAGATGTATCACACAAGAAATTAGCTCCATGGCCGACCAGATAAACACGAGTGGGACAGGCCGAAATCTGAAAATCAGAAATCTAATTAAAGTGAACCTGCAGGTTTCCAGCTCTGTGCAGCTTTGCATGATTCACAGTTTAAAATAAGCCTTATTCTCAGTCCGGGTCCTGGTGTCGCTGGGTTTAACCACTGCCTGAGACAATAGACTGTAGATAAAAGACAGATGTAGCTGCTGTGATGATCTCCACTGTTTTCTCTTCTCTCATGTTATCACTTTGGCAACCACCATGTTGTTTTTCTGAGCGAAAAGTGACCTTGCTTGGATAAAATGGTGGGGTGCTAATTCAACAGACTAATAAAATACAAAAAGAGACTTTGAGGATTGTATACACTGCACACTAAGTCATACTATTTGATTTATAATTTGATTAAAATGCTTCAAAAGGCGCCAAAGGCACAAAAAAGAGGTTCAGAGGTCCTATTTGGAGAGTAAACTTAGCTAAAACCTGTTAAAACAGCCAAACAGCCCCTATTTTTAAGGCTTACGACTCTCCAGCTGCCTGACTCTTTTCTTAAAAATAGGGATAACTATCCACAAAGTCCAAAATATTTTTCACCAGGCTGTAAACATGGTTTTAACATTGAAGTCTATGCATATTGACTCACTGTTGGAATTAAGCCTCAAGTGGCCACCAGAAGAATTGCAGCTTTTGCCTCTCCACTCCTTTTAAGTCATCTTTCTTCTAATTGGCTGCCCCTCTCAAGCAGAATATTACAGTGTAAACAGCAGGTGTGTTAAACCCGAGTGTTATAAGCTTTTAGGCTCACGGGATGGTTGCACATACACTGACCTCCTTATTTAAAACTCATTATTTAAAAAAGAAATCCACTTTAGCGACAGGCAAAAAAGGGAACTGCATAATAGGTCCCATTTAAAGTGAAATGCAACTTCTATTTTGCAGGATTGTTGCACAATTAGTAGCGTAAATTGATGGTGCAGGGATATGTGCTCAGGTGCTTTTATGTGTGTGTCTGTTTACATGTGTGTGTACCCAGAACACAGGGAGATGGCTGTGTCAACAGTACTCATGACTCAGATGATCTCAAGGCAGATGTGACAACAGGTCATCTTTTAAAGTCCCATCTCCCCTCTGTAAATCTATCAGCTGGCTAATGGGTACATAAATGGGCCAATCCTTGTTCCTCCTGCGCCTGTATGTGTGTCATGGGGACAACACCGCAAGACAAAGGTTTGTCATGGAAAAAAACTGGGATAAAAGAAACTCTTACCTCAACACTGTCCCCATTTTTATAATATAAAACGCCCCCCTCCCCTTCTATTTCTTTTCTTTTCACTATCATCCTCTCCTGTCTGCTTCATTTCATAAAGGCCCGTCATTAAATCCACATTAGGTGCACCGAGCTCAACCCCTCTGTCCGACGTCTCCGTGTGTGTGGGTGTGTGTGTGTCTCGGTGTGTGCTCGTCCCTCTCGGCTGCTCCCATGATGAACATTATTTGATAGAGTGTGTGACATCCCCAATATCCCACCAAGCCGGAGACACAGACGGTCCCTCTGGCCCCCAGCAGACTGGCACTGTTGACGTTTCAGTCACTGACTTAAAATGGTATGTAAATGACTCGCACATACATCATCACATCCCAGAGTCCATTTAACCGTTTTCAGGCTATTATCATGCTGTCCCAGTTCGTTAAACGTTGGCCTTGCAAAGGTATTAAAAATGACAGCAACGGTGTGGTAGGGAGATTATTGCCGTCTTTAAGGCTGTGTGTGTGCGCAGAGCACAACTCAGACTATCTCCCACACAGGGGGGAGGCCCCTGGGCCAGTTAAAAATGGTGTTAATTTCTCCTCCTATGGGAAAGCAAAGAACGGTCTCTCCATGGCAACAGAGAGGGTGCTGAAGGGAGGAAACACAGAGCATGCGATCAGCGACCCCCTCTTTGTACGAGCACACACGCTCGCGCACAGTATGGATTTTGTCACCCGTTTACAGTAAGTCACAGTAACGCAGCAAAGTCTGAGATAACCACATGAACAAATGCTGCCATAAATATACTCTTTATGGATCTTTAATTGACTCCTGTTTAACAAAGAAGACCCCAATGAGACACATCTCCAGCTTTGAGGGCAGTTTTTTTTTGTTCAGCCCCTCTTAGGAGCAAAGCATGGGCTCGGAAGTTCAAATGCTCAGCTGCTAAAAGAAGAATCACCTCAGCTCCTGTTGTGTTATTTTATACATGCAGACGATCTGCGTTTCCTTGGCTATAACGGTACTAAATGGGAATCGAAACACTCAGCAGCAACGTCTCTTCCCAGAAATTATGACCCAGTGTGAAAGCCCTTTGACTATCTTGTACAACAGTTGACTTAAGCGGGTTTACAGCTGATGCATTCGTCATTTCTGGTTCACATTATGACACCATAACTATAATCTTCCTTTTTTTCCTTGTTATCTTTTCTAAACGTTCAAGCAATTTCCCTCTCCGTCATCTGATTGATATATCATAGAAATGCCTCCAGCCTGGTGCACAACAATCAAAATGTCACTAAAGTGCACCATGCCAGCAGTTGTGACGTCTCGTTTGGCGCTCCAACAGGAAAGAACAGTGACATGAAATGCTCGGAGGGTCGTCAGCTATTGCAGCTAATGCCTAGGCCTTCCTGGAGTGATAAAATCTGTCCCAGGATCTCTCTCCTGCTTCCACCTTCTACCAACCATCTTCGGTCTTTGTGTTTTGTTAGTTTATTCGCAATAAATCATTTTTTATTTACAAAAATCTCCTGTTCGGACTTCTTCCCTGTCTCTTAGTTTGAGCCTAACCCTAACAGTTTCATATAGGAACTATTTTCTTTCGAACTGCACCCACAAACAATAGGATGTTTGCAGCCAGCTAATGGGCATTCAATACACAGGGTGTCCTTGGACGTTTGTGTTCCGATTTAGTCATTTTTCAACATGCAGAGATGCATTTTACCCCAAACTTGGATCTTTTACTCAATGTAACCAAGCAGTTTCCAGTCTCTAAACATAACCTGTGAGTCAAAGTGAAAGTTAAAGGCTGTGAAAAACAGAACAACAATCACCAAGTAAAAAAAGGAAGAAGTGCAAAACAGAAAGGACCCGATAAGACAAGAAGCCCAGTCTCCTAATGACTTATGAGACTGCTCCCACCCTCCTATTGCAGACTTTGTGTGTCTCTTCTGCCAATATTTCCGTGGACACCTTGTTTTTAATAATAAGACCCAGGGTGACATGTGACAAAAATGCATTATATTACACCCAGGGATAAGAACATGTTGCACTTCCTGTCACAAGCAGGAGCCTGTTATCAGTGCGCAGTGATACGATTGGTGGGGATAGTTTAGTACAAAGAAAGTAGTCCCAAAGTGAAACTGCCCACCTCACAAAGGTTTGTTGATTTTTTTTTATTGTTTTTTTGATTTTTCTTAGTCACCAGGTTGTGATTTCTGAAAAGAGACATTGCTGTTGGTTTTATATATATATATTCAAACTGTTTGAACACCACAGAGCCATTTCCTTTCATTATATTCAAGACAAGGCAGACATCTATACTGTTCGATATCTCCAATACTGGGTAGATGACTCTAAAACATTCTAGATGGATAAATAACAAAACAGGCCAGAGGAAAAATAATGATATTTGATTTGGGGGTAAACAGCCACTTTAAAACCTTTAAAACAAATAAATAAATAAAAGGAACAGGGAAATCACTATTAGAGGTGCTCGGGTAATTTCTCTGCAGCTCTGATGAAGAACGAGATGTGAACAACTGCGTTGATTCTTGTTTGGGCTGCTGAGCCTTTTGCCATTTGAACCCACGAGCGTGAGCCCATGTGTTGCTCCTAATAGGTGCTGCCAGAGAAGGATGAAACAAAAAAGGCTGGACAAAAGCGCTGGAGACTCTCTATGCAAAAAATAGCATTAATGCAAATGCTGCTGAATAATAGGGCCAGTATTCTTTTGACTCTGTGGCCCATCCACAAAAGACGGGCTCTCAGGGGAAACGCGGACTAATTAATCAGATAATAATGATGATGTTCCTCATCCCATCTGACGTGGGCGAGGAGCAAACATTTAGTGCCCATTTTCCGAGACATGGATAAGGACTAACAATGTGGGGACGTCCCGAGACAAACCCTTATTTTAGGAAATAAAGCTTCATTCAGTTCTTCAGTCTGAAAACCTCTTTCTGTGGTAATCATGTCTTCCTTTGATCATGTGCTGTCACTTTGTGGCTGTAACTAATGTTTATTGTCATTGTCAGCTATTGATTGATGTGGGATTTTGTCAATAAAATGTCAGAAGATCTTGAAAGGGGCTCGAGGTTGTGTCCTTTTAAATTCTTTCTTTTATCAGCGCAAAGCTCGACATGAGTGGAATAAGAACAAAAGCAGGAAATTCTCACATTTAAGAAGCCCAAAGCAGAAAGACAAAGACAAGTATTCAATTCTTTAAAAGAAAAGGTGAAAAGGCTGATTGACAGACAATAATCTGTAGCTTTATTGATCAGAAGTCAACTGCTTTGGACAAAAAAAAAGAAAGAAAGAACAATCCTGACTATGATGACGTTTCACTGTTTTCTGCTTGTTTAGATGCTGATTTCTGCTGATAGGCTCTTAGTTTTTACATCGTTTGTTTCTCTTTTGTCTATTAAACGGTTAAATGGGCTTAAATGAACACTTATTTTGTCTGGTTCACAGTCTGTGCCAGCATGTCCTGTGCGCACAGTTCGAGCCCCTTTCATGTGAAGTACTTCTGTGTGTCTCTGTGTGAGAGCATGTCCACCAAAGCCGTGAGACATGAACAGAGATATTTACAGTTTTCAGTAGGCATGGCAACAAAAAGCAACAGCTCGCAGTTTTTCAAAAATTTTCTTCAGTACAATGCTCATGTCAGCTGAAAGGAAATGCACAGGGCGATTAAGCCCCATTTCTTCACTCAGGAAGAGGCTTGTGCTCATTTTGTGTAAAATTCTGTGGTGCATCTCTGTGTCTGTTTCTGGTCCTATCCCCCTCCTCCTCTGTAGCGTCCTCTAATCAGGACATAATGAGAGCTAAACGAGGTTGCATCTCCACACTGAGGGCTGCTGGATTCTCCGAGCAGTTGCAGGGCTCTGAGATGTGCAGAAAGAGGGCGAGACAACAGGAGCAGGAGGACAGAAAATAATTCTGTGTCCCGGCTTGAAAAGAGGCATCAGCGCTGAGTCTGTGCTACTGTGCCCTGTCTTTCTGTCCTGCCACACACTGAAGCCGCCTTGTATGCTTTGCTGACACACAGAAGAGACCTTCTCTGTCTGCACATCAGCCACCAACCATCCCTACCCCCACCCAGCCTCCCGTCATTTAGCCCCATGCCTGCTCCCACACAGAAACTTGGCACACCCTGGGAGCAGCTGCAGAGGGGCTTCCAGTGCTCGCGCTCCAGAGATACGTCCCCGGCCCTGCAGCCCTGCGAGCAGGCACTGACCATTGTGTGTGCGTGTTTGTACATGTGTATGCGTGTTCCTTTTCCAGTGGCACCGGACAGCCTATTTATAAAGCCCACGAAGACCAGCTGAATCAAAAATCGGGCTTTCTATAGCAGTCACATGCACATGAATTGGTTGATTTGTGGCTTCTGACTCATCATCAGAAGCAGCTTTTGTTGGCTGATGTTTTGTTTGTTGTTTAAATTTCCCAAGTGCAGCTGAGTCAGGGGGAGGTTTCCCCCTGCCTTCTGATATTAGCTACAAAAGTGTGCACACTCCTCTCCAGTAAACATTAAGGTACCCTGTTTTTAAAAAGAACCACACTTTTAAGGCCTTGTTCAGATTTTATTTCAGCTCATCTGCTTTTCACATGGATTTTTTTTTTAAAGCTGATCAGGTTATATTGATCAATATATTAAACTGGTATCAACTAGAAATGGCCAAAAAAAAAAACAGACAAAAGCTCATCAACATCACATTTCAGGCACCATCTGCACCTGCGGAGTCAGATCACACCTGCCCTCCTGCTCAGGGGGGAAACACAATATTGAGCCGAGATTAGAGGAGTTTTGTAGTCTAAATCGTCCATTCACACAGGTAAAACACCTGTAGAGGGATCAGTGCTATTCAGCTAAAAGTCAAAGGACTCTGTCTCTGACTGGAGCCAGAATCTTCTCCGGTTTGTTCGCAGGAAATGTGTTTCTGCTCTTTGAGGTCCGGAGAGACTCTGTCCCAGCAGGCCGGGTGGGGGAGATTATTCCTGAAGGCGCTTATTTAAAATGGTGGTTGTCTCCGTGCTGGCACAGCAGGCCCAAACACCATACATAGACATGGGCGCGCGCGCGTGAGCACAGCCAGCGTGTTTGTTTTCCGCGTGCAGGAAAAGCTGCTGGGGCACTGGCTGACAGTTCATCATGCACATGTTTATCTGGCCAGTCCGACAAATAGGCCTAATAAAACTTAACCCTTGAAGCACCTGCAGCTTCACTGACCTGACTTCCATTTTACAAGCGAAACATCGCCACACATCATCCAGGAGAACGGAGAAGTGAAGTCTGAGTACTAACTGTGGGCGTATGTCGCTATCAGCCCAGAGCAGACGCTTTTGTTTCCGCCACAGCCCCTCACGTGGTCACCAATTACGCACCGCTTATACTCTCCGCTAAAATGTGGAAATTACCTGCAGTGAGTTTCTCTTGAAGATAATCTTAGACGAGCTTACAGAGCTTAACGTCGGATCGTAGACTACAGAATAAAATGCGGCAGAGGCGGGCTGTCCTGGGCTGCACAGGTGTTGCCAGAGCAACGAATGCCTGTTAGCCGATCCGCATCCTGCCCAGGACAATGAAAAGTGGGGACTAAACACTCGGGCTGTTTGCCACGCCGTGCCATTTCGTTACAATGCCCCCTCTTTCAGTACTTTAGAAGCCTATCTTTGCCCTCCCGAAGAAAGAAAAATCAGCCAGGTCGACGCACGGACACAGCGCGTGCTTCTTGGTTTAGATGGGACAGTGAGTGCGTGTGTCCTTTGATGAATCGCTGACAATGAAACCTGCTGAGCTTCTCGGCATGAAAAACGCTGAACGTGATCATCTTAAGTTTGGATTTAAAAAAAAGAAAGAAGAAGAAGCTTCTGCAGCTCCTCAGCTGGTAACACCAGAGCAACCTGACACAGACCCACCAACATGCCGCTGCATCCACGTGCGCGCGCACAGCATCACCATACCGGGCTACACGAGACCCGAACTGCAAGGTTCACGCAAAATGCTGTCAGTAAGTAAATTATCTCGTGCTTTGCACCCGGCAGCGCTGACAGGACTTAAACCTCGCTGGTGAGATGCTTTTGCTTGATAGCCTCGACTCCCTGTTTTTTTTTTTTTTGTTTTGTTTTTTCAAATGCGATTGCCAGGAGGCACCGGCGTTGCTATGGCAGCAAGGGATGACAGTAGGGCTGTTCTGGTTGGGATGTGGACAAAGTGAAGCTTCATCGGCAGGGATGAGGGCGAGACGGGACGACAAAACATTTCAAGTTGGCGTTTTATCCGTGTGACAGGTGCATGTGTGCACCCTGATATAATGATAACTTATAGGCGGCGACGGGACACCTCATGCTCATGTACACGCACGTTCCCTCTCTGTGCCACACACACATATGCACAAGCATGCACACGCACGCACACACACACACACACACACACACACACACACACACACACACACACACACTTTACCGTTGACTTGACCGGGACGTATAAAACGGGCTTCCCTGGAGCTCCTTTCTTGTTGTGCTCTCCCAAAACGTTGGTCCCGACCTGAAATCCTTTAGACTTCACCCAGAATTTGAATTTGGCGTTGATGTGGCTGTTGTCGACATAAACGCCATCCGACTCGTCGTTCTGCAACAGTGTCTGCATGATTTTGTTGTATTTTCGCCGGGTGACGGTCTTTGTTTTACCGGAGTCTCCATAAGTCCGGAGACACCAGTCCTGAAATTCACTGAACATCTCCGCCTCTAAAACGACCGGACTCCGGCTCCTTTTGGGTGCCTCCACGCACGCCTTTTTCGTTGCCATTGCTCCCCCTCTCCCTCTCTGTCTGAAACCGTTCAAACAGCCCAGGCTAATAAAGAACAGACTTGAACGGGTGGATGTCTTTCTCCTCTGGTCCCCGCTGTCCCGCGTCCAGGAGGCTCGGTTCAGGTTTGGGGACGCTACCTCTCTGTGGCTTCTCAGTCAAACTGACCCGGACAGCAGCACACCTGTTTGCAGAGGAGCAGTGCTGTCCCGAACCGCAGCAGTGAAAAATGTCACTTCCTCACATCATCCGCTGAGGAGCAGAAAGGGGGGCTGTCCTATGCTGAGCGGGTATCTCCCACCTGTGCGTAAAACGCTCCACACAAGGGTAGGCTATGAAAAAAAAGCCCACAGTCCTCGCTAAACAACAAAGAACACAGACAAAAGCGTGGAAACAAACGTCTCTCTCAGTTCCTATCGACCTACTTTCTAACAGACAACACTATTTTCGAATGCGGGTTGCTCAACCCCTCGAAAAAAGCGCAAAGATGCTCAGAGTGTACCCCTGTATGGCCATGCATCCGATCAACATGCGCCACCTGGGACTGTTTCTGCTCCTAACACCTGTTTGAATGGGATTAGCTTTTGCATTGTGGGCTTTTTCTACCACGTAAAGGGGGAAAAAACAACACACACTCAAATCTGCATTACACTGGTAATTTGCTGCAAAGCCTGCGGTTTACAAGTAGCTTTATGTTGCCCAGCCGCAGAGAAAATGTCCGATTTGGAGACACGGAGGATGGAAGAGGGTGGAGGCAGAAATCATTCTTTAAAAAAACACCGATGAAGGATTTTAAATAGGAAATACTTTACGCAGAGTGTGATTCCAATAATGTATAAAGTGCTTTTTTTTGTTCTTTTTTTTTTTTTTTAAATGGGCGTTAAATCTGAATAAAATATCAATGTATGTTTTGGAAGTCAGCTTAAGAACATTATTTATATTCACGATGAAATCTTCAAAAACAATAAAAAGAAAGAAAAATGTGTTCCGAACAAAGAATAATGAGATTATTTGTGACTTTTATGTTTAGTGACAGTGTTTGAACAACCCAGCTTGCGCGTGTCTACAGATGTTAGAGGAAAAACAGGCTCATTTAGGATCAGTGGTTTCCTCCTCGGTGCAGTTTTCTACCGTGTGTCGTGCTCTCTTTGTGTGTGTGTGTGTGTGTGTGTGTGTGTGTGTGTGTGTGTGTGTGTGTGTGTGTGTGTGTGTGTGCGCGCGCGCGCGCTTGTGTGTGACTCCTCCTGGCCTGTGCATTACAGGCCCATGCTGGCGGTGGTGACTGCTGCTGTTGCCATGACAGCAGCGCAGCAGTGTCTCCGGCCGTGCGGAGGGTGAGTGGGATGCCCCGTCCTCATCTTTCCATCCTGACTCAGACAACGGTGTGCTGCATGGGCCGAGAAGCCACACCACGACTGAATGACGAGAAGCTCAGATTGTCAGATACAGGGAAAGAAAGAAAAACGAGCTCACTCACATGTTGTGTGTGTGTGTGTGTGTGTGTGTGTGTGTGTGTGTGTGTGTGTGTGTGTGTGTGTGTGTGTGTGTGTGTGTGTGTGTGTGTGTGTGAGTGAATGCATGCGTGTTGAGTGACCGAGGCTTTCGCCAGCTTTCATTTCGTTTCATCATGTGGTCTCGTGCTGTGTCTTCTATCAGGACTGGCCTGCATGCAGGATACGCTCTGGGAGCTGCCCATCCATCTCTCAGGGGAGACGCCACGTCTCAACACAGGCTTTTATTTTGAAATGCTGAGTTTAGGACAGAAACATTCAGTTTGTTATTACTTAAAACTTGCACTCAGGGAGTAAATTGGTGTTCTCCGGGAGTGGAGGTTCTTATGTGCAACTTTCTGAGAAATTCTGCAGCACTTCTTCAGCACAGTTTTTTATATATATGTATATATATAGCACAGATTCATAGCAACAGTGGCTTGATTGTGCTTTATGTTGCAAAGGAAAGATCCATCAACATTAAAGGGTGTTGTGAGAGTGGACAAAGGAGTGAAGCCACTCTGTCCCCATCACAAGGAGTGCGTTTTGAGAAACTCCAGCAAAAAGTGTAATTTTTACTTCATCCTAATCAGAACTGAGAGAGTAAAATCTTTATAAATGATCTTATCAGCAGGCTGTGATGTTATTAAACCTGCTCGAAACAGACACAAAAGAAAAGAAGCATAGCAGAGGTATGCTTTTTTCAGTTACCAATGAACAGCTGGTATTGTACAGGTGAGTTTAATGTGGAAAACTATCTTACACCCCATTTTTATGCTGTTTCATGAGACTGCAACAGTCACTTTAATCTACCACAATCTGATTTTCTTTTTAAATTAATTATTCTGTCTATAAAATAGTTTTTTATAGAATAAAATAATAGAAATATTTTATAGAACAGTGAGACTTCTAGATTTTCACCGTTTAGGTGAACATCTTCAAATTACAATTACTGAGTTATCAAAATATCTGCATTTATTTTCTTTTGATTCATTTAAACTTAATGTTTTTTGCACCACTTTGAATATGGTAATGTTTTATATTTCACCTGAGGTGTTGAGATAAAACACTTTCAAAATGTTTCCCTTCATTTAATATCAACAAGCAAAGACAAATTCTCACACTGTGCTGTCATCACAAAGAAAACTTTTATTTCTGTCTCACATGTCTGGCTTTAGGTAATGTCTGTAAAACTGACAATAATTCAGATCTCTGGCTTTTATGAAAAGAACAAACTGGAAGACAAACCGTCCTTAACTGCAAAATAGAGCGAAAGACAAAAAATTCTCCCCACTTTCCTTTCATCACACTTTACAAAACCATCAGAGGCACAATTTGTCCCTGCAGGCCATGTGTTTGTCTCTGTTTATGCTATCAAATGTGATGCTTTAGTACATTAGTACATACATTAGTAAGAATCTGGGTCATCTTGATCCCAGTAATATAACTGGTTCCAACCTTTCATATTATCATGCATTAGATTAACCTGGGTCGAAAGGGGCTCAGGCAACAAGGCTGGTTCACCTGTGGATAAAAAACAGGGACATGTGGTTGCTTTGCCTGTGTGTTATTCTCTGCTTTATCTCTGAATGTTGTCTTATGTGTCATTCACAGGTTTTAGTTCCACATCTGCACATATTTGCAGAACTTTACCATCATTTTTATTGTTTTGAGGTTAAACTCGAGCTTCTATTGTAGAAACAGCTGACCGGTTGTTAACCCATAAATCACATCGGTGTTGTGCTAAGCCACACAGGGCATGTTATTACCCTGTGATTTTACCATATTGGATTTTTCTTATCTGAAGGATGTTTTGAGCCCTGGAGAGCTGAAATCATCTAGTATGTAACATACTTTAAAGATTCTTGGAAACTGAAAGGGTGAAAGAGCAAACAGTGGTAAACACGTAGCTTTATCTCACAGGAAGTCCAAATGAGTACTTGCTGTTTATATTTCGAGCTCTTTTGGTAAAACTGTTGGTAGATCTGTACTCATATGTAACATAATGAATGCACAGCTTGTAATTTTACAGCGTGACAAAAAGGACTGCAGAATTCGCACATATTAAAGGATTCAGGACTCAGATTGCCCTCGTAGCTTCCTGTGAGCCAAGAACATCTCTCAGCGCCACCATCCGTGCGCGTCAGCTGTTGGACCTCTGGGCAGGGTCATGCCTCCTCACTCCTAATGAGGCAAAACTGCTGTAATTATGCTCACAATCTCCCACTGAGCGCTTTCTGTTCACCATGAGGTGGACTGCTGCTGTCCTGGGGGGCCACAGCAAGGGCTGTCTCGCGCTGAGATACCTCACGTTCAAAAATAAAACCCAAGTTTTCGACACACAGGCAGGATGACAGCATTTTCACACCCTTGCTTGAACCTCAATAACTGCTGCTTCAACTCAACTCTTTTATCGACCTCACTGTCCACACGCAGCGCTGTCTCTATTAAATTAGTCTTTCCTGCTAATGCCCCTTGCGATGTTGTCAGCGTGCTATCCGCTGGTGGAGGCAGGATTCACAATCAGAGACATTATAATAGAAAGAAATGGCACTCAAAGGACCATGAATTGAAATCTATGTGAGAGGTATGTAACTGCTAAGGCGGTGGTGGAATTCAAGTCCAAACATTTGGTGGCAGCAACACCAAGTAAAATTCCCTCTTCTTTTAACAACAGTCCACAGACATCTGGGAACTGAGGAGACCAGCTGCTGGACATTTGGGAGAGGAATGTAGTCCCATTATTGTCTGATAGATACTTCCAGCCTCTCAACAGTCCTGGGTCTTCTTTGTCCTGTTTTTGGTTTCCAAATGTTGGTAAGAGGACTAACTGCAGGCAGGCCAGTTCAGCAGCAGTCTTCTAATATGAAGCCATGCTGTAGTAACAGCAGCAGTTTAGCGTTGTTCTGCTCAAACATGGGACACCTTCCCTGAAAAAGACATTGTCTGGATGGGAGCATATGTCGCTCTGAAACCTGTTTATACGTTTTGGCACCTTGCTTTTCTGGTGCAAGTCCAGATGTGCAAGCTAAAGATTTTTTTGGGCACTAATGCACCTCCATAGAATCAAAGATGCAGGCTTTTGAACTGAGCGCTGATAACAATCTGAATGGTTGCTGTCCTCTTTATTTGGATGCAGCATCCATGTTTTCCAAAAGAATGTCCGATTTTGAGTCATCGAACCTCAGAACAGTTTTCCACTTTGCTTTGGCCTGGATCATATTCACATATTGATTTTTCTTTGCATCACAGAGCTTTAATCTGTATTTGTGGATGAATCATGTTCACAGACACTTTCTGGACGTGTTCCTGAGCCCATGCAGTGATTAAATTATGGTTTATCATGCAGGACCACCTTAGGGCCCGAAGATCACAGGCATCCAGTATTAAATTTCACACTTGTCCCTCACACACAGAGATTTCTCCAGATTGTCTGAATCTTTTGATCATATCATGAACTGTAGGTGATGAAATATTCAGTCTTTGCATTCCAAAATTGTTCCACACTTTGCAGGTGCATTTTGTTCCAGATTGGTGAACCTCTGCCCAACTTTACTTCTGAGAAAGTGTGCTTCTCTAAGATTCTGTTTTTATACCCAGCAATATTACCAACTTCTCCCGCGGTTTCTCTTTAGTACCACTTACTTTTCCAGCCTTTTCTTGCCTCCTATCTTAACTTTCTTAAAAGATTTTGCTGGCATGAAATTCATAATGAGCTAACATTTTTCATTAAATAGTAAAATGTCTTGATTTAAACATTTGGCATGTCTTTTATCCTCTGTTGTGAATAAAATATAGGTTTATGACATTTGAAATCCATTGCATCCATGTTTTTTACACACCTTTTTTTGATGGGGTCCTCTAACTTTCAAGGGGAAAAGCTTTTTAAAACCTTATTCTGGAGCAAGGTCAGCAAACTATTTAAAGCAGTTTTTATCTGATGTGACTGGTGATTCCGTAAATCCAGCTTTTATGTATCCAGCTGTGTGACCAAGATGGCTGTAAGTGGTAAGAACTCATCCTAGAAGACGATTGTCAGAATTTATTGGAGGGTCATTGTTCTAGTCATTTGTTTTTCATAAGAAAACATAACACTACAGATCCAGTCTATATTGTAATCTTATCATGTCATAAACAGAGCTGCATGACACTGGTCTGTGAGCACAGGTCCCACTAAAGTACGTCAGGCCCTTATTCCACCCTCATGGAGTCTGTTCCTGACAGTTTGACTAGAAACACGCACGAATAGCCTGCTGGAGGTCATTTAGTATGCTCCTCCTCTTCCTTCTCACACAAAGGAGCAGATCCCGGTCCTGCTGCTGGGTTCATGACCTTTCCAGCTCTCCTCGTGTAATGGCCCCTCTCGTGATATCTCCTCCATACTCTCGAGACTGTGCTGGAAGACACAGCAAGACACATGTGGATGTGCCATCATGGAGGAGCTGGGCTACCTGAGATAAGGACACTAGCAAAAAGTAAAACTAAAGGCAAATTGCTCAAGCGGGATAAGGAGAGAGCAGTTGTCCTTAGCCACCACCTTGTTGCCTCTCCAGTGCACCTGGTGTCACTTTCATTTGCACTAAAACACGTGAAGCTAATTCTGCTTCCTCAGATAGATAAAACCTAAAGTTTTACTGACTTTGTGTTATACTGTGAGGATTGAGTGTTCCCTTAATTTGTCTGTGCAGAAGAAGATTTTAAATAAAAAGGTTTAAAAAAAAAAGTCTTAGTTAAGCTATTTCTGGTATGTCAGTCTTAAAGGAGACCATTGATTTTCAAAGAGCAGACATGCTTCAGGTGTAAGCACTTTTAGACTTTCAACAAACAGATCCTTATTTTTAATAAAAGTGTGTTTACTGTATCCAGGGATTTCTTATCTTTTCTGTTGTTTTCATAAAACAAAATGCTTCATCTGGGTTTTTCTTGAGTAAAAACGGGGTATGTGACTGTTGAGGTGTTACAGCTTCTTCATATGTGCCACTAGATGTACTTAAAAAAGAAGGGAGCCCACTCAGGGAGCCCGGATTTTCACGCTACACCACTCATATAAATATTCAAGTTGAGAACACGGAAACTCTAATTCACTACAACATGTAAGCAGAGGTATCGCAAGCACTGATGGTATCTCTGAATGCTACATTCAAGGTTTTCTCCTCGGGGGTATTTGCACTGCTAACAAGATTTCTTGTGTAGTTGTAGCGTAAACAAACAAAATCTGTCTTGGATGAACCTGAGCAGAGCTTAAGGGAGGACATACAGGGGGCGGCCTCACAGTAAACAGAGACGGGGAGACAGACAGCGGCACAGAGCTGAGAGTGTGAGACTGAATAAGAGGATGAGAGGCAGGCGCACTGAGGGGGAGTGATGGTGAATCAGCCTCAGTTAGGATGACAAGTTTACCCTGCTCCGCCGGTGTTGATCTGCGGGCGTGATTAAGTCTGAGTGACAATTTGATGGCTAGTGCCTCCTGATGGAGGAGCTGAAAACTGCACCTTCTTTGTGTCCCCCATTCTGAAGCGTACCTGTCCTACATAAGATGTAAACGTTAAAGAAAAAAATGCACGCAAATGATCAACTGCTTCATTTGTGTGTCTTGATCATCATATATTGTTTTTGTTTTGTATTGAATCACTCTTATGTTTTATGTTCCCTTTCAGAATAAATGGTTAGCGTTTCCACTCATGCACAATAAACTGAAGGAAATAATTAATGTTATTTCGTTTTCGTTATTTTCGGTGGTTTAAGTACTGAAAATAGCTTAGTCAGTTTTACCAGGACTAGTTTATACCACCTACTTATTAGGCAAACCTTGCTAGTACTGGGTTGGACCCCTTGATCCTTCAGAGCTCGCTTTAGTTTTCATGGCGCAGATTCAACATTCTTCTAAGATTTTGATCATATTGACATGATTGCTTCACACAGTTGCTGGAGATTTGTCAGCTGCACATCCATGATGTGAATCTCCCGCTCCACCATATCCCAAAGGTGCTCTGTTGGACTCAGATCCGATGACCGTGAAGGCCATTTGAGTCCAGTGGACTCATTTTCATGTCCGGGATACCAGTTTGAGATTAACTGAGCTTTGTGATATGGTGTTATTCATCTGAATGTCGCAAAGTCATCAGTTTTTTCAGTCTTCTGTTGTCCAGTTTTGATGAGCTCCTGTGAATTGTAGCCTCACTTTCCTGTTTTCAGCTGATGGCACTCGGTGCGGTCTTCTGCTTCTGTAGGCTGTTTGCACACTCACAGAAACTCATCTGGTTGTAATGAGTTTTTAACCACACCTTGCAGACAGGTTAGTGTAATATAAAGCAAGATTGGTGATTGGTTTGGAGCTAAAGTGATTACAAACCCCACCCTAGAAAAAAAAAAAGAAACTAAACCAGAAAGGAAACTTAACTGTAAAACAAAATAGAAAGAAATTTGATGAAAAATAGAAAATAACTCTGATTCAAAGTGCATTAAAAACTAAGATTAAGCCAGCATGAGAAGAACAGTGAGATAAACGCACACGAGGAATCACAACGATGAAGCTTTAATAATAAAACTAATAAAATAGGATAAAACTCATGTCTATTGTAATGAGGTGGAACAATTAAACTGCACTTTTTACATTAGCAGCAAGTGAGAATGTCCCAAATTATTGTGTGAATGATCAAATCAAATTGAATATTTCCTAAATTGTTTGAGATCCACAATACAACATATACCATGAACTTTACAATTATAAGACTCTAACTGCACAAATGTGATAATCAAATGTTTGGATCATTTATTCCTCTGGATTTAAACATTTGCACTATAATCGTTTTGTAATTGTATGTTATTGTAAAAAATATTTTCTGTTAAATGTATTATGAATATCATGCATGGATATATTTTTAAAGCTCCACCAAAGATTTTTTTAGCCTGAGCCAAAAGAAAATCACTGTCTTTCTTAATTAAAGTTTCCTTTACTCTAACATAAGATTGATTTCTGATAATCCAGCTAAAGCCTGGCATAAACTGAGCTTGTAAAACAGGACAACGATCCTAAGCACGGCAGCACATCTACAGCAGAATGTCTCATAAAGAAAATAATTAAGTCTCGCAGTGATCAAGTCAAAGTCTAGACCTCAACCTGACTGTTATTGCTGTGGTGGGACCTGAAGAGAGCTGTACATAAACAAACGCCTACAAACCCCAATGAACTGAAGCAACATTGTAAAGAAGAGTGGGCCAAAACTCTGCCAAAATTATGTGAGAGAGCGATAAAAATCATACAGAAAACAATGACTTCAGATTTATTACTGCTGAAAATGGTTCCATAAGCTTTTGGATCGTGGTCTGTACACTTCTTCTAAAGTAAGTAGGCCCACTTACATGATGTACTTGGGGATTTATACTTCTGCATTAAACACCATAGGGGAATCCTTACTTATAATTTCATCGTTATTAAAATATAAATCTTTTTAACTATTATGCACACTTTATTATTATAAATAAATCGATAAAAGAATCAAAATAATCTCCAAAAGCAACATTAAAGCAATGCATTAATGAATCAATAACTTTGATCTGCATTAAAATAAACAGCTGCTCTCTGGGGTTTTTGCAGTTTCACTGACCACTGCACAGTCTGACCTTGGAGTGAATTTGCTGGGACGTCCACTTCTGGGAAGATTGGCAACTGTCTTGAGTGTTTTCCACTTGTGAATAATTTCTCCCTTTAGAAAGATGAACTTCAAATTGTTTGGAAGTGACCTTATAACCCTTCCCAGACTGATGGACAGCAGCAGCTGCTTTAAGATGCTGTTGATGTCTTTACTCCACAGCGCTGTGTTAACACACACCTGAATGCTCCAGACCCGACTACCAGACTTTACTTTTATAGAGGTGCTCATGCTGGCTGATGATTAGTTAATCAATTATTAGCAGCGCTTTGCTGCTACTTACCTGCTTAATTCCTATGGTAGCAGTAAAAGTGTATGAAGATTTTCACACACTGCTTCTGAGTTATAATTTTTGTTAAATAACTAATGATATAATTTATTATACCCTTAAATGTAAAACCTTAGAAATGGAAAATGGTGGACTTTCTCTTAAGACGACTCAATATGATACTCAATATGTGTACTTTTACTGTAAAATAATTTTAATGTTAGTAAACATGGTTAAATCATCAATGTTGTTTCACAGTTCATCATTTTTTCCACATACCACGGAGATCAGGTCAGGCCCTCTTTACAAAGTAAGAAATATTATCACAATCAAGAAGTGAATTGCTCACATATTTTTAATGCATTTAATTGACACCTTATTTGATTACGCAATGCTTGTGACCACACAGCCACGTAATATCCTCTCTACATGTCATGGTTCAGTGAGAAACAGGACACAGATGCAGGATTATCAGGCAGAACAGGTAAACATATAACTGATCTTTAATTTAAACTGGAAACCAAAATCTGTAAGATGAGAAAAAAAATCCACAAAGAAAGCAACTACAGTCCACTGAATCGAAGACATAAACTGGGAAACACAAGGGCAGACAAACAGAATCCAGAAACTGGCTGGTAACACACACAAGGAGGGATAACAGACACTCTGACAAAGACTGAAGGGAAAGTAAGGCTATAAATGCACGTAAGAGGCAATCAGGGAAACACCAGGGAAACGAGATGCAGCTGAAATTAATCAATGCAATGACAAAACGAAGTTAAACTAAACACAAGATTCAAGAAGCAAATGATAAAATATAATAAAATAAAACACAAAGTAACTAAACAGGGAAACATCTAACGACTTGACATGGGAGGGTGAAACTCAAATAAACACCAGGCAGTACAAAACCATAGAGAATAATGAATAAAGGAAAACTCAAAATAAGCCGATCATGACACCACATACACAGATCGTACCAGTCGCTTCCTAAATAAACAGAAAGTTTTTTACTTTACCTATTTTAACTTCAGTCTCATTGTGTGTTGCATGCTGAATGTAATTGTTTGAAATGTCACAGCCATCAGCGCTCTACCCCCCTGCAGTGTTAGCATCATAAACCTGTGGTGCAAACTGTTTATGGAGTAGATTTAAAAGTAAAAAGTAGGGTTGAAACTCTACTGTCATTTTTATTCTTCTCACCACAACTGAGGTAAAAGGGTAATATTAAAAAATCCCTGTGCTAGAAAGATGTCCTGGGCAAGACTGGTGATTTTGGCGTGTACCTGGTGTGGTCTTCTGCTGATGTACCGCATCTTTTTCAGTGTTGTGCAGAGATGCTCTTATGCATACCTTGTGTCTAATGAATGGTTATTTGAGTTACTGTTGCCTTAGTATGAGCCTGAAGCAGTCTGGCAATTCTCCTCTGGCTTTTTCAGACATGCTCATGGGCTTTTTCCAGTGAGTGGCAGTATTTACTGAAATACTCAGACCAGCCTGTGCACCACTAACAACCATCTCATGTTTAAAGTCACATAAATTACCTTTCTTTCCCATCCTGATGCTCGGTTTGAATATCAGAATGTTATCTTGACAGGCATAAATAGACTGAGCTGCTTCCATGTGATTAGCTGATTGGATATTTCTGATGCTTTCTATTGGTTGCGTTTTTCAAAAAAAGAAAAGAAAAGAGAAAAAAAAGCCTAGACTAAAAGAATGATCAAAAATAAATACACCCAGAAAATATTTATTTGGGTGTATTTATTTGAGGGATGGGGGAATCCAGGAAACACACCTGCATGACAAAAATCACATAACCAAACAAAAAAGCCTAATCCAAATTTCTCACAATATTTTACATTGAGATGGATTCCTGGGACAAGTAGTGCTACTATAAAAAGTATTATTCAAACCAAAAAATTAGGGATCTCAAAAGGGATTTTATTGAAAGTGGATAAGACTAAGATTTATTTATTCCTTCAGTCATTATACTTTTTGAGTGTTTTGTCTCTAATTCTTCTCATACGCTGCTGAGATGGGATGAGATTAAGCTGTGTAAAGGAGAGAGGGAGCCGGCTGTCTGCATGTACTCTCTATTATATCAATTCCCTCTTTGTCTGCTCAGTGTGCCGCCACATGGAACAGAAGCCAGAAGTTGCATTACCAGCCTGGCGTGGTGACGGTCACACTGACAGTCCTTATGGGACCATGAGGCGGTGAGGCAGGGAGCAGTGGGTCGGGGGTCCGGGGTGGCGGCAGGCCATCGGGACAGCGCAGCCGCGAGGTAGCCAGGAGACGGCAGAACGGGCACCATGGAAACACAAGCGGCCCCGGCAAATCATGGCAACTGGTAACTAAGTAACAGGAAACGATGGGCCATGCAGGGTGGATGATTGTGGCTAATCATGAGGGGAGGAGGGAGGGACAATGACGGGCCATGGCTCTCTGCAGACCTCTCTGCTCTGAAGTGCGAGCTCGCTCCCTCCCCACGTGCGCCGGGTTGACACGGAATTAGAGAGCTGGAGGGGAGCGGGGTGGGGGGTGTCCACACTTTCCTCACTGTCATTTTCTGTTCAAATCCATGAGGGGGTGTGGATGAGCACACTGCACGAGGAGAGGAGAAATGAGGCGAGTAGCAGCCATTAAACTTCCTTTTCTCTCTCTCTCTCTCTCTCTCTCTCTCTCTCTCTGTGTGTGTGTGTGTGTGTGTGTGTGTGTGTGTGTGTGTGTGTGTGTGTGTGTGTGTGTGTGTGTGTTCGTGTTTAAACAGCTATAATCAATAACAGGCTAACAGAGAATTGAAAACTCTTGTTCTGCACCAAAACTTATTGTCTTTTCCAGATAGACCCATACGTTTTTGGACAATTACAGTGGGCTTTTAATGTTTCTTTGTAATTTTGTCAGTAGATCAGTCAGGATGGGACTGAATGCAGGCTGTTAGCATTAAATGAGGGTAAACAAAGCCACTGCATAAATAATGTTTAGGAAGAACATCCATTTTTACACACAGGCCACCACATTACAACATGCTACCACCCATAGCAGCTAAAGAGCCAGATATTTCATCAGGGGGTGGTTGAGACCAAAAACAGATTAAAAGAAGAGTTTGTTCTGGAGTTATTAATCTTTTCTTGTTTCTGCTGCCCCCAAGTGGCCCCACCCAAAAACTTCTCACTGCAGGTTTAAATGTGGCAGTTAATAGGAAGTAAAAGTTAACTGTGTATTTATGACTTGCTCCCTTTTACACAACAGTCTTTAAGCTATGTACCCGCTGTCCCTCCCTTTCAGGCGACTTCCCTGTCTGCTGCGAGGGGCCCCAGAGGAAGCCTGTTATCACCTCACAAAGCCACATTGTGTGCATGACCTAACCACTGCTCATAAACTAAAGCTTTATCTGTGACACAACATCTGCTTACTAAATTGACAGGCACGAACAAAGTGGCTTCAAAGTCTGCAAGTCGAGCCATAAACAAGCACAGGGTGTCAAAAAGCCAACAGTCATCACAGCAAAGCCCCCGAAGCGTGATCTGAACAGTCAAAAACCTCGATTTTCATGTGGCCGAGGCACTCAACCACTGCCCTCTAACATGTGTGGGATCCATCAGCACCACCTGGATTTGGTTCCTTGATCACGCTGATACTTCTCAGCTGTAATAGGCTCAGTGTGGAGAGGCACAAACACTCCCTGTTGCCCAGACACTCCACAGCTCTTATTCAGCCCTCTTGATTGGCTGTGACATGCTTACGGCGGCCCCCTGTAGCTCCACTGACATCCACTTTACAACGGCTGTGTGGCACATCTGATTGCACCTGTCAGGCTCTGTCCTTTTAAGCCTTATCCCCTAAATGCTCCCGCTGACCTTTGTCTCTGTTTTCTTCCCCTTTTCAGATTTTTCCTCCTTGTTCTCAGACCACTTGTTACTCCCTCTTCTCTGCCCACATTCTTCTGAGAGATCTTTTGAGCATCCCCCCTGAAACATGTTGATATTAAGTGATTATTATTGTAATGACTGTTGATTGCATGTAATAGTTCATGCGCTCTGTCGGTATTGCTATTTTATTCACGAAACAGCAGGAGTCCATTTCTGCGGAGCAAATCATCACAATATGGTGTCTGAAGTTCCTTCACCTACTGTGTTTTTCACATTGAAATTCAACTATTTAACTACAGATGCTAACAAACTGCAGTTAAAAAACCCCAATATAAATTAGCTTAAAGTCAACCAATAAGCTTGCTTGTTTTTTTCTGCATATGATTATGATGGTGGCTGCTCATGGACAAAATCTGAAATCATGTAGGTGGCATAGTAGAGTCATGTGAAAAAGAAAGTGTACCGTTTTTTAATTCTGGGTTTCTTCATATCAGGACAAAATTTAAAAAAATATCTGGTCATCTGGAAGTCTTCAAATTGTTTAACCTACATAAGATACATTACACCATGCCGTTATTTTTCTAACAATAACTAAGGCAAAAAAAAAAAATGCTTGAGCTAATTGTTTTCTGTATGACTTTATCAGTCTCCCACTTTGTTACAGCTGTTTCAGTTCACTGAGGTTTGCAGGTATTGATCCTAAGGTCCCACCACTGCATTTCAGTCGGGTTAGGGTTTGGACTTTGACACCTTGACTATTTTCCTTTTCAGCCATTGTGTTACAGATTTACCCCCGAGCCCAGTTTGAGCCAAGCTTCAGGTGTCAGGCAGACAACCTTATATCTGATTCCACAATACTTCGGTCCACAGAGGTGTTCACGGGCAACTCAGTGGCTGCAAGGTGCCCAAAACAAGCCCAAATCACTGTGCTTCACAGTTTGTGCGAGGTGTTTGTACTCATATGATTTGCTCCGTGTTTTATTTGTTGTTGCTTTGTGTTGTTTTACCAAATATGGTGCTGTATATTAACGGTCCAATTTCCACTTTTTTTTCTTTTTGTTTTGTTTTGTAAAACCGGATCATTTAACAAGTGATAATTTTTTCTCTTATGAATATAAATAATCGGTATGAGCCAAAAGCTCACACTTCAGACTCCTCTAAAAAAGTTTTTTTTTTTTACTTCTAACTTTGCATGATGTCAGCGAGATCCCTAATATGCTCATCCCAGACAGTCAGAGCAATGCTGGCTTAAGGGAGGAGCTAAAACTTTATGAATTTCCTTCTGGGATGATTAAAGTTATTCTTATTGATTTTAATCTTAGCTCGTTTTGGCATTAACTCCAAGTAGGTCCTGCCCTTCCTCACATGTAGCATGCAGCAACACATAATCTACTTCAGATGTTTTTTCACTACATTAAATAGTCTGCTAGGGTACAGCCTGGGTTAAACAGAGAGCAGACCAGACAAGACACCCATTCGCTTGCTCTGAATTCTCCAAACAATGACCTGCACTCTTCTCACATGGGACAAATCTTACATTACAGATTTTGTATTAGTCAGGTTAAAGACCCTTTAATGCAATGGTAATGTCTGAAACTCATAGCTACAGTGAATAAGCTTTAGTAAGGTGCTGGGCTGCCATATGCCATAACAGCTCCAGTAATCTTTGGCACTGATTGGGCAGAAATGTTTTACTGTAGGATAAACCAAGAGATAAATTCACTTTGACCCACAGCTATTACTGACTGAATTTAGCTTTTTTTTTTCAGGGTTCAAAGGCTTCAAATCATTCAGTCCAGCAGTTTAACTAGTTTGTCACAGATTTGAACATTACTATGACAGGATTATGGACATAATGATGTTTGTAAATGTAAAAGGTGTTTTAAAGCAATAAAATAAATATAAGATAATTATTTAACACCCTAAAATAATCTATATACATGATTAATGACATTAATATGATATGATGTTCCGTATATGTGTGAATATGGTTACAATGTATAGACTGAAGATAAACATTGGCTGTGTTTTCCAGTGAAAATTAAATGTGAATTTTAGAAATGTTAGAAATTGAAGTGTTTTAAAGTTTTTCTTCATACAGCAACACTAAAATAAAAAACAACTAAACTTTGTGATTGCATTTACATGTCATATTAAAATGTTATTTTTTAAAGAAAACATTTTCTTAAATGCAAAAATATATGAACAATCTCAAGTACAGTCAAAGTTCAGTGTAAATTAAAATAAGATGTATATGCAATCTAATCGAAGGCGGTACATTTGGTGTGTGTTCATGTTTTTGTGCATGTGTGTGTGTCTGCATGTGTAAGTGTACACATGAATGAGTGAGGTTGTGTATAAGCCTTTAAGGGAGTATGTGATGGCTGCAATGTAGAAAAGCGAACAAATCAGGATTCTGAAGTTTCCTTTTTTTATTCGGACAAAAAATAGAATAAGTCAGGGAACATGTCTCTGACCTCTGAGCGCTTTCATGGGGTAAAAGATACTTTTCAAAAATTAAAACCTATGCTGAAAGCGATAACCAATCCCTCTCTTCTTCTGTTCCTACACCACTTCTTTTTTCCACATGTGCTGTTTTGCTTTTTTACAATTACTCTTGTCACGAAACAGTTGCAGCAGGGACATTTTTTCCTTTTGAGGGCCAAAATAAATTAGCTGGAACAGTGTGAAGAAACAGAAATGCTGGAATGTTATTTAGGTAAGAGCTGCTGTTAGCATGCTTCTCTTAGATCAGATTAGCAAATCTATCGCCTCTGATCATGCATCCCATGAAATATTTGAGTAGTTTTTGTTGGGTTTGTGGTACTTTTTGCTCCTTTTGTGGGAACGGTTATAATCAACACTCTTCCTTTGTTTTGACCCAGCAAACAGTGAATACACAAAGAAATCTCCAAATGAGCTCATCTTTAACTCACATTTTATCATTCTTCTCATTTAACACATTGCTAAGACATTAACCACATAAAGAAAAGTGAAAATGCCGTGATTTCCTTCTCTCCACTGCGATAACCCCCGACTTTGGGAGGATGGGCTAGCCGTGAGGTTGTAAGACAAACAAAGCCTACCCTGACCCCGTGACCCCACTGTGGGATACAGCTCACCACAGATGGTGCAACAAAGACCTTCATAAAAAGCCCTTCAGGGGTAATTTCTTGTTTTCACTTACTAAAACAATATTTTGCATTTTAAGAGCGTTTTACATAGATTTTATAGTAGAGAGCCATGGCACACAAAGAATCATGAATTTAAATCTGTGGGAGAAATATGTAACTGCAAAGGTGGTGCTGGGAGTATTTTAAGGTGGAAAAAATGTGCTTTTTAGCAGACCTTTTTATGCCTTCTTTAAATCAAATTTGACAGGTGATCCTAGACATGGACTTTTTATGTCCCTGTGACCAATGAAATAAAAATTAATATAGAAAAAAGTCTCAAAATAACAACACAAGTAAGTATTAAGTTGCCTCTCAAGTGGCAAGACATGCTACTAGGAGCATTTTGTTGCTCCACGGAAAACACGGCATGGGCACACTGCCTTAGCTTTATGCCTTTTACTTGATTTATATTTATTGCAACAAAAAATCAGACACAGAAATTAACCTCTGGACAAAACTTCCACCTTAAACAACCTCCAAAAACTCAATCAGTTACAGTCTAAAAGTCTAAAAAGGCAATACCGAATAAACTATGATCATGGTAGCACCAGATCAACTTTTCATTGACTGAGCTATAATGGACATTTTGGAAAAACAATGCATCATGGTAATGATGTGAACGTCCTACTCTACCAGACACCAAGTGGTGTCACCTGACTATTTTACTGACAGCCTTTTTTCAGTCTTTAAGCAGTAAAAATTCTCATTAAATGCAGTTTTTAATCCTAATCCCTATTTTGTTTATTACCTTCTGTCACAATGTGGCTCATAAGGCTATAACAAAAGGGCAAGACAAATTGTTTTTCCTGTATTTTATCAATAATCAGTTAATACAAAAGCAAAAGCAACTTACAGTTATGTGAAAAAGAAAAAGGGTTTTAAGGGTTTTTCCCCCCTGTTTTATCAGGATAAGGTAAAAAAAAAAATCAGCTGGTCCTTAGCAAGTTCTAAAATGATTGGTCTCTCACATTGTTGTGGAGGAAGCCTGGCAGCATTGCTTCAGTTTATTGAGGTTTGCTGACGTTCGTTTATGCACTGCTCTCTTGAGGTCCCACCATAGCATTTATGGACTTTGACCGGGGCATTGCAACACTTTGGTTCTTTTGTTTTTCAGCCATTCTGTTGTAGATTTACTCATCTGCCTCAGTTTCTCTGAGCATTGCGGTCTAACCTTGGGGTGGAGTTGTTGGGTCATCCACTCCTGGGAAGACTGGAAACTGTGGACTTGCAGTTGTTTGGAAATTACTTATACCTTCTCAGATTCATGAGCAGCAACATTTTCTTGTCTTTCATCCTTGTCAAGGTGTTAAGACTCACCTGACTGCTTCAGACCAGCAAACTGACAAAACGTCTTCCTCCTGTTGATCAGTTTATCAAGTGCAACATTGTCTGGCTGATGCTTACCGTCATTTGGTATAAGTACGGATGTACTTAGTTTTTCACACTCCTTTTGAACTTTGCCTACATGTTTTTGTTAAATGAATAATGCCACCTTGTAATATGTCATGTGTCATAAAACCTTTGTCTGAGGTTTTATTTACCTAATTTTAGAACCTGCTGAGTTCCAGATAATATTTTATTGTGTCCGGAGAGTGTGCTTTCTAGTTCACATTGTTGTAAATACATGACCAAAACCAAAACCAAAATAAAACTAATGGTGCAAGGAAACAACATGAAGGAACAAGAAATTAAGAGGTCATGTGACACAGCAGCAAAAGAGGAAGTGAGGCCAACAGATTTCTCCGGTGGCGCCAATAATTCCTGTTTAACTCACCATGGACCACATGAAGCACACGCACTGGGGTAACTCTGAGATATTTCCTCCTGAGCATTGTTTTAAAATTGTTTGAAATCTATAAAATATGAAAACACTCATTAATCACCACAATATTGTATCCAAACAGTGCATAATAGTGTGAGTCTATTAAAATTGGGACTTTCATTTCAATTTTACAAAGTGCATTTGTAATATTTAAAGTTTTAAACTGTGAATATAAGAATAATGTAAGAATAAAAGAACTCTTTCACTCATTATTGTGTCATATTAATGCCTTTTATAGTACAATATTCAATAACAGTGCATCAGTTATAACAGAGGAAAAACTCTATTTTAATCTTAAGTTTTTCATTTAAGCTCTGTTACAAAGCAGGGAAACAGGGTTGTTACATCAACTAGTTTGATTGTACTCATGTCCTTTTTTGCTAATTGCTGGGAGTAAAGTGTATTAACATTTTCTGCTTCACCAATATGCAAACTATCCTGGTGATAACAGCAGAATACAGTGGTTGCATGTGTTTATCCTGGATTTAGAACCCTTGCTTTGTTAGGTGGACATATTTTCTTCATGCTGTGCTTTAAATGTCAATTACATTTCATCTTAACATAGTTATGTTGAATCTATATGTTTCCATGGTTTGTGTGCCCCAGTGGTGGGACATGGGATAAAAACAGAAAAGCTCCAACCAGGCTCTCTAAAGTCTCTTATAGTCATTTTAAAATGACAAGGATCACCCTGAGCAGTCTATATTTCTTTGCTCTACTCATGATGGGTCCTTTTGCTCACCTGTCTATAAATACAGCAAAACACATATTGTTATTTTGGAAAGTCTGTTAGCTTTTAGTCTAGTTGTGGCAGACTACACTGTGGTATTACACAAAAATTACAAGTACCAGGACATTTGGGCTGTGAGAAGTAAAGAACTGTGCAACTTGATTTAAAAAACAAATAAAAAAAGAGGGAGAGAAACTAATGTGGAACAGAACAAAAGCCCAAATGTGATCTTAATGCAGCAGAGGTCAGTGTTTCATTTTCTTATCTGAGGTCACAGATGACAAATGACAGACACTGCTTTTGTATCATTTTAATTTTTTTTACTTCTCAACATGTACATCAAGCATTGCTTTTGTTTTTAATTAATTAATTTTTTTTAACTTTTTGATGCTTTTGCCACTTTTGCCAGTAAGGACACAGGAGAGATTCTTGTTAGTATCAACCGTTATGTTTGACTGAACAAAATATGACTAAATATCAATATGTATCATTTAATACTGCCATCTGTAGCTTTAGCTGGCTATATTTGAATTTATTTTGCATTTGGCATGCTTAGCTTTAGAGTTTAGCATTTGCAGCTATGATGGGAATAAACTTGGATTAACAATTATCTGGCGCGCTAATGTTAGCTTCTGACACAATTAATTCCCAAATATGTTAACTAGTATTATTTTATTCGAAGTTGGACAAAATTACAGGCAGGCTTTAGGACCACCTTCAGGCACAAAGGCTTTTTTCTTTATACAAAAAAAAAAAAAAATAGCACAAAGGCTTTTAATTGTAATCCCACAGTCTTCCCCTTTCTCAGATCCTAGGAGCTGCAGTCACCCTTGCTAGCCGCTCAGCCTGTGCCTGTTAGCCAGCCAGTTGGAGTCAGCTGTTACTGTTGACTGGTCAGCTAGTACTATCAGAGGGTTACTCACTGAAAGCTGGGCAGTCAGATGGTGCTGTTAGGACTATATGCCTCTGCTCTACAGAAGGTTTATAAGATGTGTGAAACAGTTCAGCCACATTATTTATTTATTTTTTTACCAGGGAAATCATGAAATGACACACTGAATCTGATTCATGTGAAACACTTTATTTTTTAAAGGAATAAAAGACAGACATCCTTTAATCAGCTATGAAACTTGCTGGTCTAGTTTATAGTCACAAATTATTGAGACATGCAGATTTAATTAATTAATTTTATTTATCAATCGAACTGCAACTTGTGTGATGTCATGGTCTGTGAATGTTGTTGTTTTTAGTCCTCATTTTTTCATATTTGAGATTTTTTCTTTTTTTTATTGCAGCTAGAGTTAGTTCTTGATATTTTGGAATCCTAATTTCTGTGTAGCATCATTGCCTTTGGTAGAATTTGCATGTGTGCTTGTCATTCTGACTGTAGACAGGATAGTTTTAAAAGAATTCTAGTGAATTTTGAACAAACTGTAGAGTGGGGTCATGTTAGCAATCCATCAAAACGTCCACCAGTGTCTTCATGGTCAACTGGTTGAAAGTTGAAAAAAGCCTTATTCCTTAGAAACTATGATTATTACAAGTGTGGTGTGCATTGTCAACAAATAGTAGGTACCAAAAAATATTTAAACTACAGTTTTTATACTTGACCTCTGACCTCTCCTTCAAGGTCAATAGATTCATCTGAAGGCTAAAGTGGCAATAATGCTATAAAGGCCAATTAAAAACTATATTAATTAGAAATATCCTGTCTCACAGTGATGCTGAAAAACTAGTTAATGCATTTATTACTTCTAGGCTGGACTAGTGTAATTCATTATTATTAGGATGTCCTAAAAACTCCCTGAAAAGCCTTCAGTTAATTCAAAATGCTGCAGCAAGAGTACTGACAGGGACTAGAAACAGAGAGCATATTTCTCCTATATTGGCTTCCCTTCATTGGCTTCCTGTTAAATCCAGAATTGAATTCAAAATCCTGCTCCTCACATACAAGGTCTTATTTAATCAGGCCCCATCTTATCTTAATAGTAGTACCATATCACCCCATTAGAGCAATTTGCTCTCGCACTGCAGGCTTACTTGTTGTTCCTAGAGTATTTAAAAGTAGAATGGGAGGGAGAGCCTTCAGTTTTCAGGTCCCTCTTCTGTGGAACCAGCTTCCAGTTTGGATTCGGGAGACAGACACTATCTCTACTTTTAAGATTAGGCTTAAAACTTTCCTTTTTTCTAAAGCATATAGTTAGGGCTGGACCAGGTGACCCTGAATCCTCCCTTAGTTATGCTGCAATAGACGTAGGCTGCTTGATTCCCATTATGAGTTGAGTATTTCCTTTTCAGTCACGTTTCTCACTCATTATGTGTTAACAGACCTCTGCATTGAATCACATTTGTTATTAATCTCTGTCTCTCTTCCACAGCATGTCTTTTATTCTGTCTTCTTTCTCTCACCCCAACCGGTCGCGGCACATGGCCACCCCACCCTGAGCCTGGTTCCGGAGGTTTCTTCCTGTTAAAAGGGAGTTTTTCCTTCCCACTGTTGCCAAAGTGCCTGCTCAAAGGGGGTCATATGATTGTTGGGTTTTTCTCTGTATGTATTATTGTAGGGTATACCTTACAATATAAAGCGCCTTGAGGCAACTGTTGTTGTAATTTGGTGCTATATAAATAAAATTGAATTGAATGGAATATATTTTTTTTTTAAATTTAGGATCAACAACTTTTTCTAATTAATATTTTCCAGTAAACATTTAAGCACATTTTACTAAATAATGGAATGAATGCTACACATGGACTATATCCATATTTAAAAAAAATAATGGAAAATAGTTGTACTTAAAATTATGTCAAGTATAATAAAATGGGTTTCAACAGAGCAAAGAACCAAAGCTTTTACTGCACTATAAACATTTTAATATACATTTAAAAAGAAAACACTGTAATAAACACTTCCATTAATAGTAGGTAGAGATGTTCCAGGCCAGTAATTTCTTAGTCGACTAAACGAGGAAAAAAAAATTAGACTTACCGACTAGTCTAAAACTATGAAACACTCAGATATCAAGTTTTACTTAAGAACCATATTGATGTCAAAAACTGATCATGTTGCCTATAATACCTCGCACCATGCATTGTTAATGTTGCATGTTATAATCCAAACAGACAATAAAGAAGGAAAACAATTAAAATAAACCAAAGTTATATATGATATGAAAATATGCTACTAGAAAAGATGTTCACATATTATTAAATATGACAAATTAGAAAAACTAAACTAAAACTACAACTGACGAGTGGCACATTGTGCCATGCATTATGAATGCTGCACACTGTTCGAACCACTTCAATAAAAGTTCAGTTAAAAAATTACGCATCATCTAGCCTTTTCTTCTGTTTATCTGACGTTGGGTCACAGGGGCAACAGCCCAGACTTCCCTCTCAGCACATTCCTTCCAGCATATCCTGGGATACATCAAGGTGTACCCAGGTCAGTTGAGAGATAGCATCTTTCCATCTTGTCTTGGTCTATCCTGGGTCCTCCTCCCAGTAGGATGTGCCCGGCCGGAACACCATCCCCAGCCACATCAGCTGGCTCCTTTCGATGTGGAAGAGCAGCGGCTCAACTCTTCCTACTCCGCCCCTTTCAAATGACTCAACTTTTCACCCAATGGGAAAGCCCATCCACCCCTCAGAGAAAGTTAATTTTTGCCACTTGTATCCACGATCTTTAAAAGAACTAATTATAATAGTGTTAACATTATATATAGATTAACAGATTTATGGTGTTTCTCAAGATAGATGGTCGATCTGGTGGCGGTTGGCTGCATAGGATTTAGGACACAACAATTTAGCGGCATTGGATATCAATTAAAATGTAAAACAATCAGATTAAGTGAACTCTGGTACCGTCTATAGTGAAAATTAGTTGTCTAGTTGTATGGTCATGCACATTCAAGTAAATATTGCCTAGAGTGGGCTCCTTTAGCAGAAGACTGCCCTCTCTGAGTGCTTCTTGTAATTTATATTCTATTCTCTCTGTTTCAGTTGACTCCTATCTTCCTAGTGTCCCCTTGTATTTTTTTTCACATTGTCCAGTGGTGATCTCTGTGTTAGGTGTTTCTGTTGTGTTCATTTCTTGTTTTACTTTGATAGTCCTGATTGTCTCGACGGTTTCCACCTGTGTCTTGTTACCCAGGTGTTTCCACTCCTCTCATTAGACCTCAATGTGTTTGAATTATAAGCAGTTTTACGTGCTGTTGTTCCCTGATTGTTTATGATATGTTGTAGTTAGTTGCATTTTTAATTTCTGGACTGTCTAATCAGCCTGAATAAAGGTTTGTTAATTTTGTTGTCTTGCATGCATTTGGGTCCCTTTTGCCTGGAATTTCATAACATTTGACATTTATCGATGGTGGCTCAAAACTTCTGCACAGTACTGTCTGTCTTGACTTCCAGCCTCACTGGCTAAGACCAGAGTTTGCAGTCTTTGTTTGGGCTGCCATGTCAGACCCAGAATAGGGACTACATCACTAGTTCAGCTACAACCATGTAGAAAATGGCCCAATCTCTGGATACTATGTACATATGGATTTAAAGAGTGTTAGAAAGATCAAAAACTAAACTGAGCTATTCCCTAAACTTTTTTGTGTGGTGTTTGAAACCCACATGAAGGGTTTGGGATCCACTGATGTAGAGAGCATGCACAATAGTCATACTGTGTAAATAAGTATATTTATTTTTCATTAATGATGTTTTTTAGCTCTGTCCCATTAACGCAAATATGACTTGATGAGGATGAAACAAAACGGCCACTACCATTTTTGTTTTTGGCGTATATGCCATCAAACTGGTAATTAGGACTAGCAGAGATGGTGTAATGACTTCACATCTGCCACCGGGAAGAAACAAAATGGCCACACATGTTGTTAGTGGAAGGCATTTTAAGTCTTCTATAGCTGTCAAACACAGATACGCCTGGTGATGTTAGACTGCTTTGTACAGGTAGATACTTGCAGAACTCACGTACAGCGTGTCTTATGGCTGATTGTCACATTCTCGCTGTGGAGGTGAGGTGAGCCAAGCAGAGCCATATTTAATGTTCCTTCCTTTGTGAGTGCAGAAATGAAGCGCCTGTGCCATTATGGTGGGTTTATTAGTATGTCGGGCGGTTAAAATGCGCCTTCGGCTCCCCCCCCCCCGGGTTGTTCAGGTTAAAAATATATATTTGGTACTTGATTTAAAAAAATGGCTTAACCACATGTCGCAGCGCTTATGCTCTTCCACCTGCTGGGCCGCCATTACGCCGTCATTCAACACAGTGAAAAGAGACAGGATAGGGAAACCGCGATTAAACATCCGCCATTGCTTTATGTTTAACAGTCATATTAGATTGAACCAACTCGCTGTCGAGCTAGCTCTACCGGCCATGTAGAAGAAAGCACCTTTATCCCAAATTTAGTGTTATGTTTCAGATATTTTTTTAAACCTCTGTTACAGTTGTTATTTATTTTTAAAGAGAACACGTCAAATAGGTATGTGTAACAGTTCACAACATTTCCACTGTCACTGCAGTTATAAATAAACATAATGAAAACCTAATCGTTGATGTTTGCTAGCATACTCATTTTGTCGGTCACATCGGTTTTTTCGGACAGCTCGTTGGATTTTGACCTTGAGGACGGTTATTCCTAAATTGACCTAGAGTTGTAGGAAAATTGTGCTACTTTTAAGTAGGTAGGGTTCAGTGATGTTGGCCTGAATTGTTTGGTTACACTGGCCATCGGGTATAGCTAGCGAGCCTTAATTTGACGAAGCAACAAAGGAGATCGAAGAGCCGAGACCAGCATTCTTGTTTTTTTTTTAATCGTACTTTATTTTCCTGTGGGGAAGGCTAGGTCTAAGTTTAATTTTTATTTAAGTTTAACTTTAGGTGGGGATAGTTATTTTAGCGCACAGGGCGGTGTTCGCTAGGTACTGCTATGGCGTCCAATTTCGAACAATTATAATCCTCCGCGCTTTGCTCGGCCTGTGCTAGGCGCTAGTGTTGACGTTAAAGTCGGAAAAGACTATCCAGACCCGTTGATAGGGTCTAGCCGGGACTGCCTATCTGTGGCTGGCCAATGGACGACCAACAGGGCAGGTCTACATGTGAAGAATATGCTGAAGAAAGCGCTGTGAGTCTGTGCTTACTGGGAACGGTGGAGGTAAGTTACCCGTAATTTGTTTTATTTATACAAAAACACGCCGTTTCCGTTCTTTTCGGACCTTACCGAACAAAGAGGTTAGGGCTCTTAGTGTCTTTATTGTCTCGGTTTTTGGAAATCCAGCACTCTGGCTCCTCATAACACAAAGACCGGCTTGAACCATCCCAAGGAAACACCAGCTTGGAGGTTTTTGACTTCCTATCAGAGCTCAAATTTCCTCCGATTAGATTTTCTTAATTCCGGTTAATGTAGTCACACTCGGTTGTAATTGCATTTTCCTTACACCTGTGTGTGATTGTAACTTATTTCCTAACCATTTGCTACAATAAAACAAAACAATGAGCCAGCCTTTGGTGCAGTACGATGCATGCTTAGCCAAAATGTTAGAAAACAAATCCAGACTACTGAACCGAAAGCCGGTCAGCCTGTTAGTCACAACACGACTATATTTGCTTTCCGAGTGCATAAAGCGAAAGTAAGAGGATTGCACGTTAAAGCTCAAGTTTCTCAGACTGAAAGTTTTCTGCATTGGGTCGTTCGCGGGGAAAAAAAATGGACAACAACGCGAGACTTCTATACATTGAAGAAAAGGAGGGGTGGGGGGAGCATCAGCAGCAACATGGCTCAAATGTCCAGCAGCACTCAGCTTGTACATCGTTTACCGTTTGAATGTACACACGACAAGATGAAAACAATTAAATGTAAACGTGAGGAAAGCCTCAGATTCTATCTTCCACAGACAGACAATAGGAAGATTAGTCAGCTAATCAAGTAGCTTGGTCTCACTCACTGCCCCCTCCTTCCCTGTCTGTCATCAAGGGTTAAACACCAGCTATGGCACTAACATGACATGATGAAAGTTTTCTTTTTTAAGAAGAACAAACCTGAGATCACCGCACAGACCATATGTTAGTAGTATATAAATAATTTAGCTGAAATGATACATGATGTACAAATACAAACAAAAACAGTGTTACAAATAATATATTACAAAGTATATACTACAAAGAATCAATGATAAAGAAAATAGGCTGTTGTTCTCTCTGTAGTGCTTTGTTGCATTTTTTATAAATGCATTAAAAAGCAGTGAATTAAAACAACAAAGATCTTACTAGGTTCTGCACCTGTTTAGATATTAAACAAGGGGTGTGTATAACTTTCCAGGAATTTTTATTATGGTAAGATAGTTTCAGGTAAAACTAAGCTGCAGCTTGTGAGTTAACATCAGCGATGGATTTAAAGGGGCAAGCAGTAATTTCTCACGGTTATTAATTTGAAAAAGGGATTCTGTACTTATAAATATACATAGTGTGTAAATATATCTTCCAACATGCAGTCAAAACTTAATTAATCTGTTAAAAAGGCATGGTGTTTTACATATGTGGCTAGAGACTGGCCACATATTTAGTATATCAAAGGCAAAGAGAAGTCGTAGCTGTTCCTATGTCATGGAGGGTTATTAACATTTTTGTTGCACCATCAGACTCAAGGTAATGGAAAGATCATACCTATGTTTTTCATTGGAGATGGGATATCCTTAGAAAGTCTCATTGTCTTCCTCCTCACCTTAAACCTCACCTTCTTAACTGAAGTCACTGCTCAACACAAAAACATGCTCATTTATTATCGATATTGTCACAACTACTTTTTATCAGGTAATCAGAATGTGTCCGTACCGTCTTTGGATAGCTGACAAATCCTGCTAAAAAAACAGATGGTTATAAGCTAACATTATGGTAGTTAATGTTTCATTACATGCTCATATCGCATGAAGTTTATTTTTTAATTAGTGTTAGAGTCCCGTAATGTTAGATCCACTTCAAAAATAGTTTAACTAACACTGACTAACAGCAGCTAATGACAGCAAAAAAGCAGCGTTTACCATCATTTCAGCAAATCTTCAACATCTCATGTCAGTATCACTGTCATTGGTCACTAGTGAGCTTCTGACTCACTGACCTGTGTCAGATTCCTTTCACCAAGTTTTATAGCCTCCTATTGAGTAAATAAGAGTGGAGACCTTTCACCCAACATTTTCCATACTTTAGTAGAAACAAGATGGGCATAGATACAGTCTAAAATCATTTTAAAAAAAATCTCTTGTTCTACAACAGCCACTGTAGCTAGGATTATGCACTTTAATTTGGAAGGGTAAGAAAAGAGAAATGTTGACTGCATTTTGCAATCTATTGACATCTAGCGGAGTGCTTCCGCTCCAGTGTTCCGACATCGGGCTTCCAATTTAACTAGAACCTAGCATGATCTTGGGCTCATGATGTCACCAATGCAGTCCATTATTCAACAAAGAAACTACTTATGCACCAGACAATGAAGTGTCATAGTAAAACAATATGGCATTAAAACTACTTAATGTCTGAATCGCTTTTATTTTTTAAGATTCACTGTGTAATTAAGTAGAACTACCTGGTAGAGCATGCACGTATATTAAGTAAATATTAAGTACTGTGTACAACTTTACGCTTTATAAATGTGTATGCAGTGTTATGTTATGAAATTATGAAATAAAAATTTAAACTGATTTACATAACTGAAAAACCAAAGTCTTCATAATCTGTTAGCATCTACCTTTGTTTTGGTTTTGCGTGAACAACATGGCGGCGGGCGACATCCCAGAATGCATTGCGATTTCCGATTTCCAGTAGTAGATTGAAGGATAATCACAAGATCATCGTCCTGTATGCTCAAGTTGTAAAACCACTATCTTGGGCTCAATACATATGCGTTGTTCGTTAATTTTAGTTGAGGTTAGGTTTCGTTCATAACACGTCTGTTCTCATGATGTGTTAAGTGGCCCTAGTTTTTGTTTTTCCCAAAAGTCTTAAGCTCATTAGCGTCAGCGGTCCGTCACAGTGGGAGTAGGTTATCACTTTTTAGCAATGATTGAAAGCCACGTGACACGGTCACCCTCTCACCCTTGTGTGTAGATGACGTTGTTGCACGCTGGCCCCGTGTTGTGTGTTGATTGTATTGTAGGTAAGAAAACGAGTCAGTTGTATAAAATGTTACTGTGCATACCTACTGCTGTCAAAGCAAAGTCTGTTTTACATGAATATTAAATATTGTGCGCCGTGTCTCTTGTTATGACCGGGTCATTCAGACTTTCGCCTTGTTGAAAGTGGAGGGTCGGACTTTGAGGGGAAAGTGAGCTCATTCAAACACGAAGCCGACATGTTCAGCTGCAGTCAGATTAAATGAAATGACTGCATCTTCGGATAGGCTTAAAATTGACTTAACAGTGTGCTCCAACAGACACGTCTCTACAATCGAGACGTCCTACCGACAAAAACATGGCGAGAAGCAAAGCATTCACGAAACATTTGTGCGCCTTCTGTCGCTGCGGCTACCCCCACTAACGGCTAACTTGCTAATTTAGCTAGCGGCTAAGTTATCCGGTAGCCCTAAAGAGGTGTAGGAAAAAGTAACTTCTACTTTTTTAACGACTGGTCTATAGAGGTAATAAAACTGCTTGAAACAACCAAAGATCAAGTAAACAAACAGAAATGGCAACAAGTATCTGAGCAGAGAAGAAACAACTGTAGAAAGTTTTCTGCAGTCACATGATCATCTTTTTAAAATGTATTGTAATCCAAAAGATCCTGTTACAGCTCCCCGGAATTGAGGCAAACAGCCTCTAACAAAATAGCTTAAGTAGGATAAAGTGCAGTCTGACAACACATGTATTTTAAAAATTGAAGGTAAAGTAAACACGAAGTGAAAGAATATATTTAAATAATTATAAAGTAATATAGTTATGATATAATGAAGCAAAATATCTCATAAAACAATGGAAATTTAAAATAAATATTGTACTTTTAGAATCAACAGTAAAGTCAGAAGATTAAAAGGACACATATGTATCACATTGTGCCTATTAATATGTTTTTGTTGTTGTTGTTTTTAAGAAATCTTATTCTCTGGAAGGAATACTTCTGCTAAACTCTCCTGTAGCTTTAAGCTCGTGATTCTTTGAGTTCCATGTCTCTGTCTTATTACGTCTCTGGTTTTACTTATGGTATATGGTAAATGTGTATATAGAAAGAATATAAGGATTATAGCCATGAAATACTATAACAGTTTTAGTTTTGGCGCGCTAATCTTTGTGTGTTAATATTCTCTCTGGCTTTATCCAAATGTATTTTGTGTTTTTTGTTTTGTTTTTCTAGAGAGCTGCAAGATGGAGAGCACAGTGGTCAGGACCTCAGACTCCTCAACTGATAAATATTTTTATTTGAAATGGATCAACAGTCTCCTGAAGACAAACTTCAAAAATGTGGAGGAGATGGGTTCAGGTGATTCATCAGTATGAATAGTCCAATATATTTCTATGCATCTGGCTTAGCCCACTTTAATAACCTTCAACACGATATCACAGCAAAATGTAATAGATGTGCCGTTTCACCGTGTCCATTCCACACTTTGCCTTTCCAAAAAACGTGAAATAGACATGCATGCAGAAGTTCCATTACTGCATGCAGAAATTGCATTACCAGTAGGTGGAGAGAAAAGCCTCGAAGTCGGTAATGAACAAAAAATGTGTTAAGTACATTCCAATTACTGGAAACAAATAAGCTCTGCAGCTTATATGTATTTATGTGTAAGTGTGTTAATAATGGACTGGCGTGACTTTTACACATTTTGCCGCGGTACTGGGTTGCAACATTAATCTTAGACTTTAGATTAAGTCTAAGTGCAAATGAGAGACTGAACAGCTCTGTAACCCCGCCAAGCTTTTACTGGCCTTAAGTTAAACTGCTTATGTCATATTTTGAAGCAACTCCAGAGAACACAGTGTACATGTATTGGTTACTGAGATGCTGATGATAAAGTGTTGTTCATTAAATAAAAATAGCCTGTTTCTGCTAGAATAACTGCTGTGGACCATGTAGTTTTTAAAAAAAACAAACAACGATTCTCCCTCTGTTAACATAACTTGTCTATGTGTGTGATCTTATAGGTGCGTGCCACTGTCAGATGATGGACTGTGTTTTTCCTGGATCTATTGACATGAGCAAGGTGAAGTTTGATGCACAAAGTGAGGACGACTGTAAGCACAATTTCAGACTACTCCATGAGGCCTTCAGCACAAATGGTATCACAAAGGTAGGTATGCATTAGTTCTCTACTAGAATAGCATTAAAGTGTCTTAGCTCATGCATTTGTTTTAATACATTTTGTTATTAATTTCTCATTGTCATTACCTATTAATGTCTTTACACTGTGTCTACAAATCAGCAAGTCATCACTACTTTCTTACCTAAATTTCTTTGCACTCTGCTTACAAATTTAAAATTTATATATGCAGAAATATTGAAGGTCTAGCTTTCCAAAAATGTCAAGATACACATTTACTAAATTCTTATCATATTATATCTGTAACATAAAATATTTTTTAAAACTGTTAATTTATTCATTCTTGTGCCACAAACATCAATAGTTTTAATAATAATAATAATAATTACTAGCTATGAAAGAAATGTGCAATTCCTTGTAAGTATAACAGTGGATATATGTCTTTTGAAGAAAACTTTATTCAGTAATGAGTTTTACAATATAGTGTTTATAAATGTTATTTTGTCTTCTTTGTCCTGATACAGAAAATTCCAGTTGAGAAGCTCATAAAAGGGGATTTTAACAGCAACATTAAGTTCCTCAAGTGGTTCAAGGGCTTCTACGCAGAAAATGTGAAAAGTAATGATTATGACGCTGTGAAAGCTCGTGACAGCTGTGATATCAGCCCTATTTTGGTGTCTCCTAAGTCAGGTAATTGTCATGCAAGATTTTCTTTCACTTTGGTAAAGGAATAAGTCTCTGTAATGTGTTTTGAGGACCACAGTTATAGGACATCTGCTGTGATGTTTTTGTTTTCTCTGTTTTACCAGAGAGATCTAAAGAGTCTGACACGGAGGAAAACAGCAAAACGACTAAAAGGTTTCCTTACAGCGAGAAGTGGAATGATGTTTTTGCTTGGGCTGAGCGCAGTTCTCGCGGAGACAACTATACCTACTGTTCCTCCTGTGGTACTGACCTTAGCACTATTAACAAAGGCTTTTTTGAACTTAAGCGCCATGTGGAAACAACCAAACACAGGAAAAGGGCTGCGAAGAAAAGATGTGGTGCAAGAACACAGGTCACTGAGTCGCTGCCTTGCAGTGATGAAGCTGTCCAGTTTATTTACAATCACTGTTACACTGGATCTGCTAAAGGTCAGCAGGGATATAGACATTTTGCGCGTTGTAAGCTGGGATCACAGTACCCCAAAGATATCATATCTGCCTGCGAAAACACTCCTTACTGTTTATACATTTATGGAGGGGTACCTGTAGGAAAAGATGAAGCAGTCTCTGTGTTGCTTGTTGGGTTTTTTGATGTTGAAGCCTCTAGTCGCTGCATCAGATTTCTGGATGCTCTTCAGGCAGGGGACGGTGCAGGAGATCAGTCTGCAGCAGCAGTTGTGGATAGCTTGAAGAAATTTGGGCTATCCACTGATAATCTCGCTGCTGTTTATCTAACTGGCAATGGTTCAGCCACAGAGGAAATCTGTTCTAAACTCAGGGAACTCAACGCAAACATCGTAACCTTAGGAGGCCTGTACACCATCGCTGATGCTGCTTGTCGTGCTGCCATCAAGGAGCTCTCCAATCAGGTTCAAGAACTGATGGTAGACCTCCATGAACACTACTCTGCCTGCTCTACAAAGAATGAAAACCTCAAAGATCTTTTTGACTCAGATGTCAGCAATGACAGCGCATCGCTTCACACCAACACCAGCTGCTTTAGAGTTTGTCTGTTGGTCACAAAAATATTGGAAATGTGGACCGATCTCACACTGTACTTTAGTTCTTGCAATGAAGATGAGAAGACTAAGTCCATCTGTTCTCAGCTTAATGATCCCAAAGTTAAGGCAATGTTTATGTTCCTGCAGCAGGCCTTAGAGCCTCTGCACAGTTTTCAGAGGAAAACACAGGAAGCTTTTGGTACTAATATTGAGCTTATTCTAGAAGAAGCCAATAGTCTGATTTCCATTTACACCTCCTACTTCCTCAGTCCACAGGCTGCTGATCGTTTCCTCATTGAACGTGATGTCCAAATTCTTAAGAACAAGAATTTCCACCTGCCAAGCTCTGAACTCTGTCTGGGTAAAAAAACTGTGGAAGACTTTCTGAAAACATCTGAAGCTGCTGAGGCACTGCCACTATTACAGGAGGATGTATTATCATTTTATATTGCACTCACTGGTTGTATCGCAGAGGAGCTGCCTTTAAATGACTCAGTGCTGAAGGGCATCGCTCAGCTGCTGAACTCACAGAGCAGGCTGAAAGTGACAGAGGAAACAGTCGGGGAGCTGGGCACCAAGCTGGGAATCTGCAACTTCCCTGAGGAAGTCAAACAGCTCACGAATGAATTCCTTGAGTATCAGAAGGCTCAGGAGGGAGAGGCCGAGGATGGAGGGAAGGGCAGCGCAGCTGTGGTTTCACTGGAAAACATACTGAATGACACCAAGCCAGCCTCAATCTTCAGGAAGCTTCTTTTGATCCTTTTGTCTTTCCCATGTCCTCCGCTGGATGCGCAGCAGGTTTTTACTCAGGTATGTGAATGTTTAGTCAGTTAAGTTTGTTCATATAGACATTTACACACAACAAATGTTAACGAAGTTCTGCACAACAAGTAAACATGAATCAGTTGAAAAAGTATATGTGATTAAGAAAAAATGGTGGATTGCTTCCTGTGGGTTTAGGGTAAGAGTTGGTGTCTCAAGGGATGATTTTGAATATCTCAAGGTCCTGTTTACAGTGATGTGAAAGCAACTGAATGGCACACTGGTGCTGCACCCACTTTACCTGTGCACCACTGCAGTAATGCGGGTGTTGTACCTGTTGTTGTGGTGAAGGTAGAGCTGGCCTGTGATTATAAGCTCTGGGTTGTGACAGAATAAAGTAGCAAATAGAAATGGCTGAAATGAGTTTCACCTCAAACTATTTATAGGTATATTTAAAAACAGCAAACACTGACCAGAGATCAGAGTAAAAATATCACATATAGCTGGACTCTCTGGAATTAGTTGGTGTGGGATTGATAATGGTATTACTGGTGTTAAATCAAACATGGGGTGTATGGCAGTTGTTAGAGATGATATTTAATCAAGTTTGATCTTTTTGTTAGAGCTTCCTTTAACATATCAAAGGAAATCTTAATTTCCTATCAGCTCTGCTACAAATCCTTCCAGTAGCCTGAGTGACAGGATATTTACTCAAGTAGAGTAGGAAAGTAAACAGATGAACAGAAGGCAACTGAGGGAGATACCTGTCCAAAGACAGGGCAAGATTAGTGTTCTGATACGCAATAAAAATGTCCAGCCGTAGCAGAAATAATCATGCGGGATCTACATGCAGGCAAAGAGGTTTGACAGGTTCTCTGGGTGCAGAAGTTTCAATTTTGAAAGGCATATGGTGAGAAGAGTTTAGAGCACAAATTTGAATATCACAGAGATGCAAATGAAACGATAAAACATCAGTCCAATGTGTGGCCCCATTCACGAGTGGGGCCTTTGACAAAAAAAAAACTGTTGAAATGGTAAAATCCCCAAGAATTAAAACGGTATCAAATCAAACTAAGGTTTGATTCAGAGGAGTAGAATCACTGCTCCTTTGAAACAAAAGGACTCAGCCATGCATCTGATCAGGAGGAAGCCTCCATTTGGAGGTTTCCAGACAAACTGGGAGGAGATCCCAGGGTAGAGCCAGAATTCTGAGGAGAGATTATAGCTTGTGTGGCTCAGGAATGCTTCTGGATAGCCCAGAAGGAACTGAAAAACATAGCGGTGGAAAAGATAAATTGATAAATTGAAGAGAAATAAATTAGTGCTGTAAGCGTTAATCTTGTTAAAATGACATTAACGCCATAACTGCAATAACACAGCAAATCTCTGTTAACGAGTTGCTGCGGATCGCCTCGTGGGTGGGGCTGGGCGGCATCAACGTGTTAGTACGATGCATTGACAGCTGATAACATTATTTTAACTAGATTAACGCTGACAGCATTAAAATAAATAAAAGTTAAGAATTAGGAGGGAAATATCTGGGTTAAAAGGGCCTATAAACAAAACCTTTATTATGCCAGCATAACAATGTCATACTGGAATAATAAAGGTGCAAAATTTACTCGTTTCCTTTTAATTTTTTCCACTTGGTGCTGTCTTTATGTTGTTTTTAAGGCCTTGGAGAATGATCATGTTTGTGGAGTCTCTGACAGTGAAGCCTTAACAGAAAGTGAGTTGGATGTTACGTCTGACACTTTCTCTGACAGCAGCAAGAACTATCAAGTTCGCACACGAGGTAAGAGGAGCGTGTTAAATTTCCACCTAATTTGAGTTTTAAATGATAACCTCATAAACAAATAACCTTTCATGCACGAGATGATCATAATCATTTGCTTAATTTGTGGAGTTTAGCAGGAATGAAAGAGGTCTTAAAATACATCAAAACATACAGTGTGGAAAGTATGGAGAGTGCCTGCAGTGGATACTTTTTCCCCACATTTGGTTTCACTTCAGCTCTTCGTATGTTTAACTTCCCTGTTCTCTCTGGTAGACTGGTGGACATACAAAGAACAAACAAGAGTAATCCACAAACCGGTTTTACAACATACAGTGGGGCAAAAAGTATTTAGTCAGCCACCGATTATGCAAGTTCCCCCACTTAAAATGATGACAGAGGGCGGTAATTTGCACCAGAGGTACACTTCAACTGTGAGAGACAGAATGTGAAAAAAAATCCATGAATTCACATGGTAGTATTTGTAAAGAATTTACCTAATTACCTAATTTACATATGAATGACTAGACATTCATATGTAGCTTCAGCTTCCACTTGGCTGAAGCTAAAGCCTAGCTAAACACCTACCAGCCATTTGGCTGGAAGGCGGGTTTTAAAGGTAGAAAGGTAGAAGGCTGGGCACTGCTGCTCTCGGGGGACTCTAAGTGTTAAATACTTTTTTGCCCCACTGTATTTCTGATATGGTCTCCAGGGAGCTGGGTGGAGATGTATTATAAGGAAAAAACAAATGAGCATTCCCCCTTATTTTGAACTCTTCTGATCTGGTATCAAAGCAGACTGGACCTTTCTAGCATTTACAAATACAGCTGGTGTCCAGACACGGTGCCTCACTAATAGTTGAAACAATCAAACAACATCAACAACACTAAAGTTTTGATGTAATTCTTTTCCAACTGCAGCTTTGAGATGATCTGATTTAAATGTAAAAGAAGTTGAGTGGGAGTGATTGCATATTTAACTCTGCGCATTCATGTTCTAGGTCAGAATGGCCTTCCTTTGAAAGTGAAACCATGTGAAGTCCGCCTTACAAAAATAGGTAAAGGGAAAAAAACTTTACAGTTCTAGCTGCCTGATGTACAACATTTTAAAATATCATGTTGTTTATTTTGTAGATTGAAAGCAGTGCACTAAAAAAAACAATAATATAATACTGTTTCTAAAGAGCCAGGTGATGGATGTGAAAATAAACTTGGAGTGAATGGTGCCTTATGGAAAGAGGTAAAAGATTTTTTTTTTCTCTCTGTTAATCCTCTGCTTTCTGATCTACTGCTCTAAAACATTTTAGACTTATGGGCAGATGATATGGCTATTCAGCCTTTGAATGGTAAATTATGTGAAGTTTAAAATGTGACATAATAGCTGAACGTTTTATTTTTGCATTTCTCTCTTAAGTCCCTGTCATGTACTAACACCCTGTTGCCCTTCATAGTTTCCAAAATGAGGAAGATGAAGTGGAGTTTGCCTATATGAGGGCGTGTATGTGCGTGTGTTTTGGTTAACATTTGCATGTGCATGTTTTTTGTGTGTAATGAGTATGCTGTCTCTCAGGGGACCATTAGGGGGAATTTTGGCTGGGAGAGCAGCTTGCGCCAGAAGCCAAAGACCCGTACAGTGTTTCAGGCTGGTGATAACACCTGGTCCAAACCCGTAGGTCTTGATAAGGACAGCAAAAATGAACTGGGGTCCCAAGATGATGTGGTAGGTGTACTCGAGTATACTACCAAAATACCACTGGGCCATAAAATGCTAGAATTTAAAAGTGAACAAAAAAAAACAAAAAAAACTTTGAGCTTCCTGATTTTAAAATTTCAAAAGTAATAAAACATCAGACATTAGTTGACAAAAATATCTACTTGAGTAAGAGCGAAATTATCTGAATATTGATAATATTGAATAAAAAATGTTCCCGCTTGAACAAGGAGTTGATCGTCTTCTAATCTGAAATGTGAGCGTCTTCCTTTTTAATGTGCTGAAGGAATGATACAAATCTGCTTCAAACTGCATCCTTAAGTTAATTTTGCTTGTTCGATTTCTGCTGGTGTCTTGTAGATGCTTAATTACCTCAGAGATCTGTGCGTTAGATACATGCGGTGTTACTATTGACAGAGCAGGGAAGCTAAGCCGGTGGCAGTATGACTAGCACATTTGTCTCCCATTGGTCCGCCGTAAAAGTTTACCTACGCTCTGCATGTCAGAACTTGCAAAAAATGCTCCTTTCCACTTTCAGCTTTCTGAGAATGGGCCTTTGACAACAGGAAACGGGACATGACCACGAAAATTACAGGAACAACAAATTCATGGTAGCTTCCATCCAGAGACAATAGCCAAAAGATGGCAATAAATTACAGGATGAATGTAAACAGAGAGTATGAGATCCTTTATGGGAAAACCACTCCCGATATTCTAGAAAATGGATCCCTTTTCTTATTAGTGCCAGCTAACTAGATGTCTTGTTATGGACCTCCTTACCTTGCTTATACTGATACACGCCCATGATTGGTCTCATGTTCCTGACTTTGTTCAAATTGCTTAATTCAAAGACATAGATAGGAATTCAGTATGCATGTTATTGTTAGGGGATTTTGGCCAGAAAAGTTGTTAGGCCTGGCTGCTTAAACTGTTCTGGTGCATAGTGGGGGCAGAAGTAGAGCTGTGTAAATGCAGCTTTTATTACTTCTGTGCGGACACGGCTGATTGTGAGATTATGGTGGGGCACTTGGAAATTCATTTCCCACCTTCAGCATGAAGATATAATTTTCTTCTTTTTTCAGCTGCTCCTTTTAGGAGTCACCACAGATCATCTGCTTCCATCTCACTTTATCCCTAGCTTCGTCTGTCATCTTGCTCTTTTCCTCCTGCCTGGCAGCTCCAGCTTCAACATCCTTTGTCCAGCATATCCACTATCCCTCCTCTGCATGTGTCCAAACCATTTCAGCTGCCCTCACTAACATGATCTCTCCACTAAACATGCTTTTAGCCTCTTCTGCTTCTTTTTCTTTGCCCAACAGTTGCATATTTTCAGTTAAATGTAAAACTGTATCATAACATTTTTGATAAGTTTGATTTTGTCACTCATATCTCATACATTTGATGAAATTCTTTGAAATCCTAAATTACAAAGGTTTTTAAAAGTCTTACTTTTACTTTGGTAAAGTAAAGTTCACATAGACTGAGATATTTAGCAGCGTCAGAGCAGAAGAGGAAGACAAAGAAACGTTTTAAAGCACAGAAGTCAATTATGACTAACTTCAGCACAAAGGAACACCAGCAGTTCCTGATACCTGACAGTGAAACTAGATGTCAGTCAGTCAGTAGCAGCTAATTTTGGAGAGGACTCTTAATTTGAAAAAGGAAAACAAATCTGTGATTTGGAGTACTAAAAACAAAAACACAGCACTAACAAAGTTGAGGGAGAGAAATTGTTGAGAGGAAAAACTGATTAGAATCTAGTCCCACATCTAACTTCATTTCATTCAGTTTCATCATTCGCTTTGTTCACCTGAGGTCAGATTAGAAAAAAGGTTAAAGGGGGAATGAGGTTGTCCAGTTATTAAACCTTCCATAATATTGAAATTAAAATTACAGTAAAAGACTCTCAATCACAATTTAATTACCGTAATCATATTAGAGTATATTATGATGCATGAAACAAAACGAATGAATGAATCTTAACACTTGCTCCGTACCTTCATTTTAACACATTGTACCACAAATGCAATTCTAGTATGATTACAGTCACAACCTTTGTTTTTCTTTTAAAGAAAGACGCTGTTCATCCTCTAAAAATATACATTACCTTTTACTTCTTTGACTTCTTTTTTTACCTAAATGTGGTTGATTTCCAGTCGGAAGATTCTTCAACGCCCAATAAACACACACCAACCAGAGCACGACGTAAACCGGCCTACCAGGTAATGTTACTGCTGCTTTATTTCAAAGAAACACACAAAACCCCAACAACAGATGCATACAGAGGCATTGACAGTTGAATCATATTGTTTTTGTATTTTTGCTGCAGGATGGTAAAGGGTTTCTTACAGGAGTGCTGGTGTGGGGTAAGGTTAAGGGGTTTAACTGGTGGCCTGGGATGGTGGTGCCATGGAAAACCAAGTGTGCTCCTGTGGGTATGCGGAGGGTGGAGTGGTTTGGAGATGGGATGTTCTCAGAGGTTAGAATTACAATGCACAACTGTAAGCTGAGCATTATTTGCTCATGATGCAGAAACAATTCTCAGATTTTGTTTACATCTGATTTTTTCTTTCTGTTGCAGGTATACACTGAGGGTCTTACGCCATTTGCTGCCTTCACTAGGTGCTTCTGCAAAAACTCCTTTGCCAGCTTGCCCATATACAAGAAAGCAATCTACCAAATCCTTGAGGTAGTCTTAAATGTTTTATACTACTTTATGTTTTGTGTTGTCTTTCATTTTCCATTTATCTTCATATTATATTCATATTAGTTTGTCTAAGGAGCTTGGAAAGAAAAGCATCTGAACTACTTCTTTAAGTTGCTTGAAGACGTTTCACCTCTCATCCGAGAAGCTTCTTCAGTTCTAGGGTCAAATGGTGGAGAGTCCCAGATTTACACCCTGTGGGAGTGTCCACCCAAGAGGGACAATGGACCCCCTAATGATCCTCTACCTTATCACACGAGCCAAGGTGTGAAGACGGGTGTAGGTCGCTATCGGGTGAGCTCATTGTGAAACCTTGCCCCACCCTATGATGTGATTTCCTGAGGTCAACTGGCCCAGGATGTGGGTGGGCATTAAGGCGTCTAGGAAGGGATCTCAAAACTGGATTATAGATGGCAGAGACTTGGTGTCACAAGCCAACGCCTCTGTTCAAAGACCCTTTTCTTTCCAAGCTCCTTAGACTACGATGACCCGGATGACTGAGAACCTTCAGACATATTAGTTTGTGTTGCTAAACCAAACTAATGTAGTTCTAATGGGGAATAACTTATGGTAAAAAGTTTAAAACCTCAAGAAATCACAAATCTTAATTTCATTATCCATCTCAGGCTGATATAACATTTCAGGTTTAGTTCATCAGATGCTCATGAGCTCCATGAAAGAGCAACCTGGCAACCTCCTGTTGCCATGGGTTCAACATTATTTATTCCCTAACCATTTGGTGAGTGATTGCCGGTTGTCACCTTTTGAAAGTGGAAGAGGGTGCTGCACCAAAAACAACTGTGTTTGCTTTGGTCACTAGAAGATGGCCATAGTCACCAGTCACCTGTAGTTGCATGGAAGACGCCAACTTCTCTTTAAGCACTCGTTAATTAACCACTAAGCTTGGAAAGGTGAAAGTTGTGCCTCCTGAAACCAACACGTTTCAAAAGACGCAGCTTTTACTTTGAAAGCGAAATGTCACTATTTGTGGCTTGTCTTGTACTCGTCACAGTTCTGCTTCCACTTAGGGAGTAGTTAGAGTGTGTTTGCAGACAAGTCGAAATCTTCCACACATAATTATGAATCACTGCATCAACCTGCTAATGACCAAACCAATCAAAGTTGGTGTTTGGTGCAGCACTTTGTACTGACAACAGCATGCACCCCTTTGAAGCCGCTTGCCAACAGCTCATGGAGTGCAGATTTTTACGAAGTGACCACTGGGTCGCCAAACTGGTGTGACTGGACTCTTAGGAAAAGACTACATCAAGTCAAGTATAGGTATAAATGGTTATCTATTGAAGTTACTCGTTCAGTAGGTCTGTTAAAACCGTGGCTTGATTTCAAAACATTTGCTAAAAGGAACAAACTGACTGAGCAACCTTTTATTACAAAAACACTAAAGGCTTGTGTTTGTTGGACTCAGATATGTGTCCTTGTAGATGTCGCTAAAAACAGTTGTGCTGTGTAATCAATCTTGGTACAAAGTGGGGAATTATCGCTGCTGTGAGCTCATGTTAAGTGTTTGAATCATTCGATGATGCACTTTCAGATGATGTCTGTTTTCACTCTACTTACTGTATATTCAGGTCAGTGAATGTTATGAGGTTAAAAGCAGGAGGGCATATTACAATGGAAATTAAATAACAGAGTGACCGTTTCATGTATCGTAGCATCAAGCTGCTGAACCTTGTTTAATGTACTTGTACCATACTCCAGATTTTGATGACATGTATAATCTGCAGTTGGCAGGTGAGAGGTGTGGAAAGTCTTTTCCTGAGGCTCAAGGCAATGAAGAAAAAGAGCTGAAACTGATGTTGGACTGGGCTTTTGAAGGATTTCTGCCAACAGGACCTGATGGATTTATACCTGTTGGTGTGTCTGTTTTTTTTTTAATTCTTTCTTACTTTCTTTATAAAGCACCATATTTTATTTTCCTTCTTCCCTCTTCTTGGTGCCAAATATGTTTCTTAAAAACATCCAAGTTATTTAATGTTCTTTGTTTTCTGCCTCTTAAAGACTCTTCTCCACACGGTCAATCCTCTGACTCGACTCTGTCTGACGTCCCGCCTCCGGCGAAAAGAAAATATGTTTTAAAAAATAAGGGAAATGTCCCCGCCATCATCTATAACAAAGGTGAATGTTATTTTTTTTATTTTGTGCTTGTAAAGAGATATTTGTAAGGAAACTACTAAATGAAGCAACTGATTTTGTTGCCATCATTATTTTTATTTCATGTGAATATTTCATTACAGAATCAATAATAGAAGGCGTCAAAGAAAAGGGAAAAACAATTGAAGGTAAGTTCTTTAGCTAATATGGAAGACACTTGATTTCAAACCACTGATATAAACATAACTTTCTTCTCTCTTTTTTTTTTTTTTTTTAGATTTTTGTTTGTCTTGTGGATCAACTGATATTGACGTCCAGCACCCATTATTTAAAGGTGGTCTTTGTCTAAGATGCAAGGTAATGTAATAACACAAAGATTCTGTTTCTCCCACAGCCTGCTGTGTCTAAATTTAGCCATTATCTGAAGGATGTCCTCTATTAAAATCTGAAAACAACCTTATTTTTACAGGCAAACTTCACAGAAACGTTGTATCGCTACGATGACGACGGCTACCAGTCGTACTGCACTGTGTGCTGTGCAGGCTTAGAGGTCATTCTGTGTGGCAATCCCAGCTGCTGCAGGTAAAAATTCCACAGGTTTTCTTTTTCACATGCAAACATATTGATATTTATGGTTTCTCGATGTGACTTTCGCTTAGGTAAAAACATTTCAATAAGCAAAACAAAGTTCAGCTGTTAATATCAGACTGTTACAGAAATATCTGAGAGAACCTCTTGATGATGGATTCATGAACTTGCTCATGACAAACTGACTTTTATTGGCCTGTTCCATGAGACAACTTTGAGATGACTGGATCAGGCTAAAGTTTCCATAATCTTTTGAAACATGCAAGTAGTTTAAAGTCTTCCTCCTGGCATCATTAAACCACTAAAACTTCACATTTGCTCATCAAAATTATGTTGTTCTTGTTGTTTGATCCTGCTACAGAGACACTGCCGATGTGTTTTGTGGTCTCAGAATACACAAAAGGCATTGTTCCTGCAGGGCAGGGGAGATGAAAAAGAATTTCACAGAGGCCGAAGCACACTGGATAAACCCTTGTTGCTTCTTCTGAATCAGAAAACTATAATCAGAAGAGAGGTATTTAGACATTGGGAAGCTTTTATAATATTTGCAGTAAAGTCACTAAGTTCACCTCACCTGTAACATTGGCTTCACTAATGTTTCCTGTGGTCCACTCTGTGTACATCCGTTTACCTACTACAAACATTGCACACATTGTATTGTGCTGTCATCGTAAAAAGAGAGCTGAGCCAAAAGGCAAAGCTTTTGATGTGAATCCATGTCTATTAAAACCTTCATCTATGGTCACAAGATCCAAATGACTGAAAGAGTATATGGTGGCAATGGTCAGCATCAGGGTGAGCAGCTCAGCTATTTGATGGGAGCTTGGAGCAGAACTGCTCCTCTTGCTGGTCAAATGGATCCAGCTGAGGTGATTTGGGCATCTGGTTAGACTGGGTGGGTATATAGATATAGATATATATAAATGTTTTTTACCAGGTACCTCATAACATGGATCAAGTGTCTTAATCATAAAGCCGCTTTTCTCCACTGTAAGAAAAGGCACCACAAGTACACGGTAATGGCATGTGTGATATCCACCACTGATTTGTTTTCTCATATGGAGTGCATTTGGTAAAGGCTTGGAAAATATCAATGTCGTAGGGCCACGACGGCCACTTTTTTTTCTTTGCACTTGACTGACTGGGCGTTTGTGGAAGGCACAGTTTTTGGCTTTCCTCATATTCCAAAGCGTGCTTGGTTTTAAGGTGATAAAACAAATTACTTGTATATCCTCTCTTTGCTATTACTGTCACCCGGCATAATTTGCAGATGATATTTTTCTGCTCAACATCCGGCTGCTTAAACCCAAACAAGGTGCATATGACCGATGTCGACAGACCTGTAAGCTCCATGCTTGCAGCCGCTGCCATGCTTTCGACCAAAATAGGCGCAGTAAGATGGTATAGTCAAAATCTCTACCATTGGCCAAATCCATATAGTTTCTACCGTATACCGTTTATACCGCCCACCCCTACTGGAGAGGTAATGTATCTCCATAATTGGACATTTGGCCTGAGAATCCTCCAGGATCTCCTAGGAGTGTTGCTGGACTGAAGGACATATAGCATATCCTGCTTAGTCTGCTGCTACTTCAGTCTAGCTTCATTGGAGGCTTGATGGATGGATATTGTTATAAACACTTTTATTTCTCCTGAATGATGGCTCTGTTATCCACACCTAAGTTGATGTGGTTGCTTCTTCAGGTTCACTTGAAACTGGGCGAATCCAGATTTTTGAGTCTGTCATTGGTGCACTATACTTCCAGGGCTGAAGTGATCAACTACGGTATTGACTGCTTATTTCAGTCATTTATATTTTAATTGACCACATGATACTTTACCCAGTTATTCAGCTAAAACGCCATCATGAATAGTTCACTTTAGGTCCTGCTTTCAGTTTCTGTTTATTATATCCATTTATGAGAGACGGATATCACTAGATTATTTAATAGTGGGAAAGAAATAAAAGTATCAATTTTAAAGTTTAACTTCTGTGGTCATAAGAAGGAGTTTGATGTCATTCATTTTATGCCAAGTCACTATATCCAGGAGTATCATCATGTCAGGTTGTTTTATTTTTCTTTTGTGATGCACAATGACATCAGGATGGATTACAAAAGTAATGTTTTTGTATGACAAACTAGTTTTCATGGAAACTGAGGATATTGGACATGTCTTTGGTGGAGCTTCTATCCCCAAGCCATCTGGGCCCTAAACACACACACCCGCCCTCTCACATCATCTATAATTGACTGAGACAGGACTCTTCCAGACACTCTAAACCAAGGCACAATGTACATTTCAATTCCTTTAATTTTAAATATGTTTATATTGTCTATCCTGTAAAATAGTCAGACTATTCATATTAATGTACAGAATTCACCTGCTTGCTGCTACTACTGCACATTCACCCAGTGTATATACTATATATATATTTTATATAATGTTCTTCCTCTACTCTCCCCCCCCCCCCCCCCCCCCCCCCCCCCCCCCATTTTTGAACATGTCGAGGAGTGTGTCAGGCTACATTTCACTGTGTGTTATACTTGTATAACTATGCATGTGACAAATAAAGAACCTTGAACCTTGGTGGCACTTGTCTGCTGAATATACCTATGCTGACTTTAAATAAAAACAGGGGCCTTTAAAAACAACTTACAACAGCTGGTCTGTTGTGTCCACTGCCTTTTAATATGGTGGATGTATATACTATTGAGTAAAACCTGTGAGTCCACCAAATGAGAGAAGATGTACGTCAAAGTGTCATTCACTAACCTCTCCCTTTATCTCATGTCCTACCCCCTCACCTCTCTTAAGGTCTTTGTATCAGTTTACAAACCCCTGAGTTTCATTTTATGATTCGTCAGCCTCTAAAAAAGTCTTCAGTCTCTCTTCTGTCTTCATCACTTGGATGAGTGGCAAAAAGTTTCTCACACTGAAAACGTTAAATCCAAATAACCAGAATCAACTTTCTGAGATTGATGTTCTTATTTTTGTCTCCCAGATGTTACTGTAAGGACTGTCTGAACATCCTGGTGGGCCCAGAAACCTTTGATAAGCTGAAAGATGTCGATCCGTGGAGCTGCTACATATGCAAGCCATCACAGTGTGAAGGAAACCTCAAACTCAGGGCAGACTGGAGTGTGAAGGTCCAAGACTTCTTTGTCAACAACAGCGCAATGGAGTTTGTACGTGCTGCTCTTATCTTTAATTAGAAATGCAGTTTTTGTTTTCATAAGCAAACGGTCTGATCTTATCCCAACATACAGAGATCTTTTTCTTCATTTGAGAGTCAGGTGATGTTAAATTAGTCAATGTAGCGTTTTTAAATATATATTTTTATATTAACTGTAATTATAGCATGGTAACGTGCTATAATTACAGTTAATTTAACAGCACTGAGATTTTGTTCTAGATTAGAGGATGACTCATTTGAATGAAAATGACCTCGTGGTGTGTGTGTGCCGTCACGATATGATGATATTTGGGGGGAGTGGGGGTTGTTTTTTTTATTATTATTATTATTATTTTTAATTTTAACATCCCGTCGCATTCAACGAAATGCAAATTGTTAAAGTGTATTTTGGTTAAACTCAGGTTAAAACCTTTTAATCCTGGTTTATGTGACTGATTATGAACCAGGCATTGCAGGCTGAGTGACTGCAGGTTTGTTTTTTTTAAGATGGTAGTTAAAGGTCAGATGTGTCGACACCTTTGAGGATTTTGCTGAAGGTTAAAATTAATGTTACACATGACCCAGAAGTCCTAATCATCTTCACCTGGGGAGTTTCTTACTTCTGAGTATTTGGACATTACTGTATGCATGGAAGAGGGGCAATTATTTGATGTTAGACAGTTGCCTTTGGCTGTGTGTAAGCATAGTTTATCAAATATTTAATGAAATTATTTATTAAAAGCATCTTAGTTTTATTAATAATGGACCTGCTTTCACCTTTAATTACTGGAATGAGCAGTCTGTTCTTTGAGGGTTTTTAATGATCAGCTCCAGATCCTCAGTGTCAGATAATATTCAGATTTTGTTTTTCTCTGAGGGTGAGAAATTAGTTTTTCTTAAGCTCTGCCAATCAAAGAAGATTTAAGTTAAATCTGTGTGTTTATGCCATTTCGTTTTTTCTAAATGCTACTCGAATTCATTTTTTTAACCACAGGAGCCTCACAGAGTTTACCCTTCAATTTCTGCTGATCAGCGCAGGCCAATGAAGGTGCTCTCGCTTTTTGATGGCATTGCAACAGGTGAGTTTATGACATTGTGTGGAAAACTCAGCCAATACCCATTACACTCTGTCTGTGCATACTAATGAAGAGCCTTGGAAGGTTCAGTTGGCATCTGTATTAATGTAATAGGAGATGGTTTATTTAACATGAATTAAAAATATAGTAGGTTGTCCACCAATCAGGTCAGTGGTTTGACCTGAATGAGCTAGAAAAGTGTTGAACTGGCAAAATGTGTGCATTTCTAATTGTTCCCTTGATTTCATTTACTTTAACATCATTTCAGGATATCTGGTGCTCAAAGACCTGGGCCTTAAGATCGAGCGCTACATTGCCTCAGAGATTTGTGACGATTCAATTGCTGTAGGGATGGTCAAGCACGAGGGAAAGATTGAATACGTCAATGACGTTCGCACCATTACAAGGAAACATGTGAGTACAAGCAAGACACATGTGAATGCTCAAAATGTATTTTAACTCCTTCCTGTTTTTTAAGTTCTGTGTATATGATGGCTTAATTTATCTCAGTGAGTTTGTCTCTTTGTGTGTGTTAAAGCTGGCCGAATGGGGTCCTTTCGATCTTCTGATTGGAGGCAGTCCATGTAACGACCTGTCCATGGTGAACCCTCTTCGAAAAGGATTATTTGGTATGCAACTTCTAAACTTCTATAAATAAATAAAGACTCAGTAAAGGTTTATTTGTCATCTTTTTAAATAAAATTGTTTCCCTGTTGATCCTGCAGAGGGTACTGGAAGACTCTTTTTCGAGTTCTACCGCATACTGACCTTGTTGAGGCCGAAAGAGGACGACAACCGTCCGTTTTTCTGGTTGTTTGAAAACGTGGTTTTCATGAGTGCCAATGACAAATCGGATATCTGCAGATTTCTGGAGGTAATGTTTCTTTAAGTAAAGGTAGCTACCAGCCTGGTGGAGGGTCAGACTGCATTAAGTTTTAATGCCTAATGTATGCTTTCTGCCTTCTATTGCAGTGTAATCCAATTCTTATCGATGCAATAAAAGTCAGTCCTGCGCACAGAGCACGCTACTTTTGGGGAAACCTGCCTGGCATGAACAGGTATGTACCAATACAGGCTAAAATATTTGTGTTGACTTACTGCAGATCATAGCAAGGATTTTAATGTGCAACTAGAACCTCAACAGACCCACAATAATCAAATAATTTGTATGTCTTTTTAATTTATTTATTTTTCTTCGGTTTTGATTGTTTGGTTTTGAGTGGTACTAAAAAGTCCTGAAGCTAACTGGCCTCAAGTTTACACTCTTGTCTCGGATTTCTTATAGACCTCTCGCTACATCTCTAGACGACAAGGTGACTCTGCAGGATTGTTTGGAATCCGGACGCCAGGCAAAGGTCAACATCATTTATTTATTTATTTTTATTGGTCATGTTTAGTTTGGATTTAGTTTTAGGTTAATAGTGTGGCAACAATTTAAAATATTAGTTTTTGTGTAATCGTGAGACTATTATTTTGTGTTCAACACTGTTAATTTGACATTTCTCCCTGCAGTTTGACAAAGTCCGTACTATCACAACAAAGTCTAACTCAATAAGGCAGGGGAAGATGGGACCGCTGCCCGTCGACATGAATGGCAAGGAAGACTACCTGTGGTGCACTGAAATGGAACAGTAAGCATAATAAATTATTTACCGATTTGTTCCCAGTGTGACATTATCGATGTCAGTGTATAATGACTTCATTCTTGTGTGTTTAATGTGTGTCATCTGATAGTATCTGACTGAGTACATGCCTGAATGGTTTCTAAAAGCAAAACAATATAAACCACCACAAAGCGTTGATGTGCTGCACTAGTTTACACAGCTCTTCCCATTCAGCGTCACATGGGTGTAGCTGCTGCTACTAGTACACGCTAGTTACATATAATGTTTATTAAGCTACATGCACTGCAGTTGAGTTGCATGTACACATCGCTTTACAGCTGACAGCTGGTCACTTGCAGACGACTGTAGTTGCGAAATAACCAACGGGAAGTGAAATGAGCACCGACTAAGTTTTCAGGGTTTGGGGTTTTGGGTTTTTTTGTAATGAAGTTTTGTTTTTTTTGCTGATACTTTCTATGGTCAGGTCACCACATCACTGTAAATCACTTCTAGTTTGTACCTAACTTTAGACCAGATATGATATGCCAATTCTAATATACTCATATTAAAATCCTAAAGCATTAAACATGAAACTTGGGCTTAGTAGTTGGTCCTGAGACAAGACAGGTGAGCAATGATGTAAACTTCAAAGAAGGCAGCATCTTTGATTCTGACCCTGAGCTGCAAAGTTGTCAAATTACGCTTTTTTTTAAAAGTCCGTGTTTCTTTAGTCCGTTCAAAGATAAATTAATTCTGGGAGTTTGTTGATGTGACATCAGCGATTGTAAGACCAGGGAGAATTTGATTGGATGAGAGAAACCTGGAAATTACAGCCCTGTTTCACTCTGCACCTTTTTGCTGTTAAAAGGAAGTGTGCACAGGTCGGCCCACATTAACTGGAAATGGATTCAGCTGTGTTTGCATAGGCCAACCTGTCATCATGTGTGCAGTTGTTTGCATATGACGAGAATCAAACTAGGGTATCTTTTTATTGTGCAGAATGCGCAGGGAGTGTTTTCTTCTCCTGTTAGTCTGTATTTGCTTTTACAGTCTCTAACAGCAGTGTGATAAAAACCAAATCAGAAAAAATTTGCACCAATCTGAGGATTTTTAACATTAAGGCTTTTCATTAACAGCGTTATGACATTTAAGAAAATACAGGCCTATCCATGTGGTTTCCCTTTTTTAGGATTTTTGGTTTCCCCAAACACTACACTGACGTGAACAACATGGGCCGGATGCAAAGGCAGAAAGTCCTGGGTCGCTCCTGGAGTGTGCCTGTGATTCGTCACCTGTTTGCCCCCCTGAAGGATTATTTTGAATGTGAATAGCAACTGTGAAGCAAATCCTCGCATCAGAGCTGGAGCGGTAAACCTGATGCCTTATCCTGCCCCGCCTTGCTAGTTAGTTTAAACTCTCTGGTCTCTCTTTAGAGGACCGAATGTAGCTTTGACTTTTAGAAATAGTTTGTTCATGAATTCATTTCTTTTTTGTTTTATCTGTCAGTCATCAGTGATCCTCCACCACCAGCAGGCACAGACACTTTTTGGGTTTTTTTTAAGGTTGCTGTAATCAAACAATTATGTTGCTCAGAACACAGGCCTGCATCATGAAGTGAGCTGAAGTGGTTTGCGAGCCATCTTTGGGCTTTTATGGATCAGTGGAGTCTCCTTGCTTACCTTAATCATGAATGGAAAGATCATAGCCGCTTATCAAATCCACATATTGATTTTAATTAGGTTTTTAATTAAATATGACTGCAATGTTTTTGTCTGACAGGCTACAGTCAGGGTTTTTGGGGTTTTTTACTCTGTATGATGTGAAAAGATGCATGGGAAGTGTTCCTGTTATGGTTCAGTGTCAGCGATTTCAAACTGATAACATGCACGGTTAGTGGTAACTTCATGTCTACAGTGAAGTATACAAGAGCCAATTATATTTCCCTCTGGACCCACAGCAGAGCCAAAACACACTAAATCCTGCACAATATCATTCTATAGTTTTCTATATTATAGAATAAACTCTTCATTAACACTAATGGTGCTATGTAAGTGCTGAATCATGTTTTTGAGACTTCAAAGACATCTTTTGCTTCAGCTTTTCTGACTCTGGCCTTACCTGGCCTAAAATCAGTCACTATAGGATTAATTTGTTCTTTTGCCTGTTTTGCTTAAAAATGAGACACAAATATGTAGACCCTCAGCCCGGTCCAAGGTCCCAGAGAGCCGCTGAACTCCCTTCATGGTGCAGGCCTCCTCACTACCTCAGCAATGGTTTCAAATCTGCAGCTACAGGTGAACACAAACCATTATTGCTTTGTTTCTACGTGATCCGTATTTTATCATGTTTTTATTGTTTAATCCTCCAGGCAGGGATTTTAAGTCTGACCTAATTCTTACTGTGATGAATTTTATTGTGTTTTACTTACATTTTTTAATCTTTAAACACTTTTTTAACTCAGTCTGAAGAATCCCACCATGGTGCTTCTAATAGTGGTGATTTTTACCCCACAGGTGGGCATTTGTGCTACAATTCTGTCTTTTTTAAGGAGTTTTACTTACACAAGATCAAAAATATTTTGAATCTACTTACTGACGACAAGTTGAGTATTTTAATAAGCCACACGAGTCAGACTTTGTCAGAACATGCAGTGTCTACTAAAGTTGGAAATACGGCTTTTTATTTCCAGTGGTTTCTTTTCTGGCCAGTAAAAAAAGTTAATTTCCTGTGTTTTAAAGAATAGTTTAATAGGTTCTGAAACCAACTAAAGCCCTTAACATCATTTGAAGGAACAACCTTTGACTTTATGTTCAAAATCTGTATTTTGTTAAAGGGATATCCACTGGAGTTGAAGTGGGGCTGGACTGGACTTTAATGTAATACCACATTGTACCACAGCATGGTAAACTGGGTCAGTGTAACCCTTATTTAACAACGTAGGCCATTCAAAGTTTGCTAATATTTACAGTCCTGGCCTGGTAATGTTTCTGGGTGTGTACAAAGTACACATCCAGAAACATTTCAACACACCCACTGATAAATGCTGCCCCCTCATGGTGAAAGTTTAAATTCACAGAGGGGAAGTTCTAAAAGTACTTTGAGACATCTGGCTGCCAAACATTGTTAACAAATTGCATAATTATTAATTTTTAATTTGAAAAATAAAATAAACTGTTAATTCATCTGCCGCGTTCATGTGTAAGACTGTAAAATAAGACTGTCATTGTAGGAAAAAAATGGGGTACAGTAGTGCAACTTTTCATGTAACTTTTAACTGTTTCATAGTTAGATTCAATATTATGTGGCAATTTTTTAAATTTCATAGTGTTTATGTATGTATTTTGTAGTCCAGCATCCATATTTTCTGATTTTTATCAAGCAGTAAACATGAAACTGCACCAGGACATAAGTTTTACAAGTTTAATCAAAACTGCAGCCTCAAACAAGGACCTGAAACGTCTGCTAATCTGCTGATCTAATTACATGGCCTAACAGCTGCAGCCATTTGCTAGAAAAATTACATGATAATCTTTTTTAATTCTATTGTTCAGGTTATGTGTCAAGCAAAAAAAAAAAAAAAAAAGAAATCATCAGTGATTGTTTCAGTTTCTCAAATGTGCTTTTCTATCCCTGAGGTGACAATAAATTCATAATAATTAACAATCAAATGACAGTTTAGAATTATTTTTATTTTATTTTAGTTATGTTTTTTTTTTAAGCGCGTTCTCAGTTTCAAGGTCCTAAAATTGCTCTTTTCTCCCCTTTTTTAACCAAATATAAACTGAATAGCTTTTGTGGGAAAATTACTGGTCTGTGGTATTCATGCTCTGTAACATTTTTCTGTAATTCAAAAGCTACAGTTCATTGTTTTGAAAGTGTAATCAGTAGAATGATTAATTGTTACTTCCAGCACTAATTTTTTTGGGATTATGATGATGTTGCTGACTGAGGACGAGGGGGGGACAACACACTCGTCATGTCGTGCTGCAGAAAATCGTACTGTAATCACGTTTTTCAGTTCTCCAAACTGCTTGTTGATTAATCAGGTAAATGATGGAGAGACTAATAATAGAAATGCACTGTTTCAAAGCGACATCAGGTAACATCAGTGCTGATGCTTCACACAAACCACTGATGCAGACCTGAACATTTGGTGCTGTTTTTAAAATACTGTTCAGGTGTCAGGTTTAAGTTTGTAATGTTATGTTAGTTTTACTGAAGATTTCGATAATGGTGGCACCCTTCATCCTGAGTCACTGTGTTTGATCACATAATTATTTCGTACTGTCAACGTATTCACACAACAGAGGCTGAAAGTAAGATGTTGATTTTTACCTCATTTCTTTTGGGATTTCTAATGGTGCTACTGCAACGGTGCTAACTTTGCATGTTTGTTACACTTTTTTTTTTTCCTCATCTTATGCTGACATTAGTTGAACATGAACTGTGTAGGTTTTTGTTTTGCAGTGTGCTCGGATGTTCAAGTGTCTTTGTTTTAATCAAATGAGAAACAGATGTAGAAAAATATTAGCATGATAGTTAATCATCTTTGAAGGGGGAAAAAACGTTGGGGCATAATGAAAAAGTGTTCATGGGATTTTACTCAGGCATTACAAAAAAAAGGTGCTGTTAAAGGAAAAAGTTTGTCTTTTATTTTCATTTGTCTGAACTAATTTAGCCAAAAATGCCTTTCCTTGAGCCAAAATCTGTATTACTGATAACAAAATAAAGACCAACAAAACCAGGATATCCTGCTCCAGTCTTTTTTTCTTCACACAGTGAAGTAAAGGAAAGCTGCAAAAGAGAATTCATAACATTTACAATGGGCTCTTTAATACTAACAGATGCTGTCAATGTGGGTCTGAAACCAATATGTCCTCAAGATGGACTTCCAAAGCCACGTCTTGGAAACTTTGCCACACACATTTTTGTGTTGTTTCATGCCCAATTAAACAATAACACCACCCAATTAAAATATAACTTTAATACCAAAAGATGAATTATTCCATTCATATTTTTTCTCAAATAGTCAAATCCATGATAATCTGAAATGCTTGCAGTACACCAACTAATGCAAACTGAATTGCAGCAATCTTTAAATCCCATCTTCTCCACTTATCCAATTAAGCACTGCTGAACAGGTCATGAGACGAGAGGTGGGGTACACACTAGAAAGGTCACCAATCCATCACAGAGACAACCAGTCATGGTCACATTAGTCACCAGTTAACCCAATAAGCAGGTTCTTGGACTATGAGGGAGAACCTGCACAGGCAGATCAGCTGGTTCATTCAAACCCAAAACCACCCAACCAATCCACTTTTATTATTTTTGTGTTTTTAAAAATAGGAGCAAACTAGAAAATTGTCAAGTTGTGCTGTAAGAGTATTTTACCCACAGCTGCTGCAGTTACGTGTGCGCCCAATCTTGTTTTTTTTTTTGTTTTTTTGTTTGCGGTACAATCATTCAACTCTGGAAAAAGGACAGTTCGAATAAATCATTAAAAGCTCCAAATGAAACTTTTAACAACAACAACTGTATATGAAATTTGGCTCCTCCCAGAGCCACAGACCATCATTCTGACACCTCAGACCACAGATTTCTAGTTACTTCCATTAAATGAAAGTTTAGCTTCTCCAAAGAACACACCAACAGACACAGATTTCATTTACTCCATCTGTTCTAGTGGTGACGGTGTAGGACATGTAGATCTGTTTTGTATGACAAGCTGTACGTATGTTTATGTTGGACTGCTGTGGGGACATGACTGTTGCTCTGCAGTTGTAACAACAGCAGGCTGTTTGCAATGCAACCTTTCATACTTTTTATTATGAGTTTTATCTACACAGTGCTGTAAAGAGTCAGAGGTCACTCCGGGGATGATGATGCGGTTTCCCAGGGTTTTAACATCCGCTCCATTGTAGAGGGAGTGGGATTCTGGTTGCTCGGCTCTATGTCCACTTTTGTCACTCCGGGAACCTCCTTTCCCTCCTGAACCAGTTGCATCACCTCTGCAAAGGAGAGCTGCTTTGTCTCTGTGGGTTCAGAAGTTTCTGCTGTGAGTTCAGAGTCTGAATGTGACGACGCCGTCTGGTCCAGCTTCTCAACAGGGCAGCCTCTCATACCGGAAGAAGAGCTCCACTGTTTGTAGCCGGCTCGGTCGATGGGTTCGACAAACCTGTGAGGGGACAACGGGAATAGAGGTTTGTGTTTGATATTTTGTTTCTTTGGAAGGGTGGCATTAAAAAAAAAAAAGTTTGGGCATTAAGGTAAATATCACAAAATGCTTTAACGCATTCACTGCTGATTATTGATCTTAACAAGGTACAATGGAAAAGCAGAGCCTTGTATTCACTCGATTACCATCTTTAACCTTGGAAGTGTATCGTATCTGATATAAGTTTTTGAGACCTCTACGTCATTAGGGTTACAAAAAAAATCACACTAATCTCTTTGTATTTTAAAAAAAAAAAAAAAAGTGCTTTGGAAAATTGTAGTAAAAAAATACAAACTCATTTGTGCAAATAGATTTTTTTTTTTTTAATTTCTTCTAAATCCATCAAAGGGTTCAATAAACACTCAGGTTAAAATTCTTGCAAATGTTTCATGACTCTGGCTTTAGAGGGTCAAGTAGAAACATGAGGTCCTCAAAGACACTTCTCCACTAAATCATTGGAGAGTTGCATTAACAAAACTAAACATGCTGGGTAACACCAAATTAATTAGTCTGCAGTTTCTCAAGCACAGATGCAAACTCTTCTCAGTTCCAGCTTCTCCAGTGCGAGGATGTCCTGCTTTTCTTTAATTTCTAATAATCCTGACATCAGAACTGCTTTGAATATTATTATTTATCTTAACCATGGAAATAATTCTGGTGATGCCGAGCTGGACAACGCATTCCTTCATTCCTTTTTAAAGAATAGCCCAGATTATTCGGTTTGACCACTTCTACAGTTTTAGCTCTCTCTGATAGGTTTATCTCGTCTTCCAGCCTAATGATGGAGTCTCTCACTTGGAAACTGACATCTCTTTGGGACTCTTATTTAAAAATGCAGCTATAAAAATACTAATTAAACACGTTGAATCAATATCAGATATTTTGTTCGCTTCATTTGTCATGAAATAAGACAACAGGCCTCATCAGGGCGACAGACTGCTTCTTAGTCAGTTGCCCAATTACAAATTGAGCCTTGGAAAATGGGGACTTTGCATAATTCAATAACAGCTAAAACTACAAAAAAACAAACTTTGAATTAAAGCTGAAAGTCTGCAGTTGAGTCACATCTTGACTGACTTGTAATCCAATGTGAGGCGTACAGAGATAAAGGTAAAGTGCTGTATGTGCGCAGCTGGTTTATTCTGCCATTGATGTAAAATCCTAACAGTAACCATGAAACTGGGATGGAGCGCAAAACACTTTTCATTCTGTAATGTAGTAAACCAGAAAACAACATTTTTAACGTGAATCTCAAACGCTTTTACTTTCTCGTTTTTAATCAATCTAATCAGTGCACACTGGGGTGTAGATAAACACATAAATGATTAACCAGGTGTTTCCTACCTGTTGTAGAAGAACAGTTTCAGGTCCAGCAGGTCGGTTTCGGTTCTGTTTACGGACTTCAGACCGTCCACAAACCGCTGATCCGCCTCAAAGTCAAACGAGTCAAACCGTGTAAAAACGAGCTCCATATTCACTCAGCATAACCGACTCTTCATCCTCAGCTGATCTAAAGTAACACCAAAACACCTGCAGCTGCAGACCTGTCCGCCTCCGGTAACAACAAGCGTCAGCAAAGAGGGAACACATCCCGGCCAAAACAACAGGGCTATGAGCTGCAGCGCCCCTGCAGGTGAGTCTCAGTACTGCACCACAAAGTCAAAATGAGAGCGAAGGAAAGCTGGAAGAGGCGTTCCCATCATTTATTCAGGTACAAATGGTAGCAGTTACACAGTGCACATACAGAAGTGCTGTGAGATTAAAGCATTTTAACTCAACATGCAAATTTTTACCACTTTATTTGCTGTTAGGTTGTTAAATTAGGAATATGTGAACCAAATAGGAAGAAAAAAAACCTTAATACATATCTTTCACATTTAATCTAGGTAACTAAGAATAATCTGTAGTATAATATATGTAGACTATGATAAAAATGTAAAGTGTATGTAAAATGTAAATGAGATTGGATGTTGGGCTGGCTGTGGCTCAAAGGTAAAGCAAGTCATCTACTACTTACTCTGCATGCCAAAGTAACCTTGGGCAATACACTTACCCTCAAATTGCTCCAGATGCATTCACTGGAGCCAGAATGTTAGCTAGAAAGCACTAAAAACTGCTGCAGGAACATAATGTGTAGTGAAGCAATGTGAATTCCCAGAGGAAATAGGCAAGTAATCAAATTAGGTAAAACAAATTGACAGGATATGAAGAATTTCTTAGACAAATCGATTGGAGTTTAGCAGGGTTGTTTTTTGCACAGCAAGAAATGCATTTAAAAACTCAAATGCAGTTATTCTACCATTTGTTTTTTGCATTTTTTAAATCTTTCATGTGTGTTTTTGAGTATTTTGTGTCTGGTGGATTACGTCTGAACTCTTTTGGGACGTAGCCGACACTGCTGTGTATGTACTGTGGGTAACAGAGGATGAACACATGTTGTTAGCAGAAATGTGACCCCCGTGTGATTGCGCACCTCCTCCTCTGCCCTGTCCTTGACCACCACCATCATTGGCCGGCTGCCAGCTGAAGGAGGAAGTGTTGCAGCTGATCTGCTCCAGGAAAGCCAGACCTGCTGCCGCTAACACACATTTTTATTTTTAAGTTATCTTTGATGAGCTCAGTTCAGTTTTTTTTAATGTGTCAATTAAAGAGAGAGGAACCGAGGTTGGGTCATGGTCCTGACAAGCGAGGAAATCTTATTATCATCTTAGCGGTTTTCTTTTTTGAGCATGTGACGTAACAACCAGCAGCCCTGCCCTGAAGGAGCCGGTTACTGCAGAGGCAACCAGTTTCTGAAGCTCAAATGAAACCAGGGTGAAATCAACACACGCACAAGATCACAATCAACTTGTTGTTTATTGAATATAACATAAAGTTATTATCTACAAAATACAGTAAAGATATTACAAAATTAATTATAAGCAAGTGAATTAAGGGTTAAGCCCATCTGTGAAAGAAGATGAGTGACTTTAATTGCACCAAAAGCTCTATGAGTTTTCTCAAAGCTCTCCTAAACATCCCACGAAAAGCTGAATTTACATTTTCGAGCCTACAAACTAAATTTGTCTGTGGTGTCAGTGTGAAAGCTGCCGTTTCCCATCATGTTCAGCTGCAGGTGGAGTCTGCAGCTGCTCTGACCGGAGGCGAGTACCTGTGCCTTTGGAGTTTGGTCGGGTTTGATGTTTGTTTCTGCGTGGAGCGAGACGGACGGGCGAAGCAGAAGGTGAGCGTGCTGCTGGAGCTACACTCGTAGCTCCTCTCCTGGTCAAACGGAGAGAAGAAACGTATTGACTTGGACCTGCTGATCTTATATTCTGTCATTAATATGTTGTTATGATGGGGCAGAGGATGCTAATATCAAGCATGGTCTGTGTTTTGTATAATGAGATGAATGTATGAGGAACTGGTGGGAGCCCTGTCTGTATTTATATAATATAATTTGTATAATTTCCACTCACCTCTGCTGTGACGGTGCTCAGGCCATTTTTGACACCCTGGTTCAGGCTGCTTCCCTTCTCCTCCTTCTGGACTTTGGTGGCCTCCTCTCTCTGCTTCATGAACCTCTGGTTAACGATCCTGGTCACGCTGTCGTTCCTGTTGAGCGGGGCGGCGGGAGGCCTCGTTGGAACGCGTTCCAGGTTCCTCGTGCTACTTTTAGCTTTCTGCCCTGACCCCGGCACTGGTTTGTCTGCCCGCCCGCTCACCCTACGCAGGAACTCTGTCACCAAGCCGTACCGGTTGGCTCCGGTGGACTTGGCGGGCAGCTTGGCGTTGCTCAGGGAGCCGTGGCTCTGCCCAGCACCTGCTCGGGAGCTGGTTTGTCGAGTCCACGCGAGGCCGGACTGATTTTGATGTGCCAGGTTCCACAGAGATCGATCTCTAGAGGTAGATGCAGAGGAGGGGGAGCTCAGATTGGAGGGAGAGGGGAGAGACTGTCTTCGGTACAGTTTAGGTGAGGAGGTGGAGTGTCTGGACCTCTCCCCTCGGCCTGTTATGCCCTCCAGTGAGGCAGAGATGTGGTGAGAGCGGGCAGAGACCAGAGGGGAGTTCAGGGCCCGAGAAGGACTGCTTCTCGTGGTGCTCAACCCTTGAGTCGCATCTGTCTGCTGACCAACACTCACCATCTGTGGTTTCATATGGGTCTGAGTACCGGAGCAGGACACATCCACCCATCCCCGGCCTGCTAATCTTTCTCTCTTTTCCTGTGGGCTGTCTTGACGCTTCTGCCTCCAGCCGGCTGTCATTTCCTTCATGTCATCGCTCAGATTGGCAGATGAGCCCAGACAGAGCTGTGAGAAGGAGGTTGGCGGCGTGCACCAGGGAGAGGGCGTGTCCACGGATCCTCTGTCTGGGCTTTGCTTCAGCTGAGCCAGCTGGACTCTGCGGGCTGACGGGGGGCTGTAGTAGATGCGGACGGTAGACTTCTCTGGAGCAGTATGGCTTCTGTCCAAGGACATCTGCTCAAAGTCAAGATCAGGGAAGCTAAGCGGCATGATTAGATGGTCCCACGTCTTAACTGGGTCCTCTCGGTCAAGCTGGGCAGCCTCTTGGCTCAGATAGCACCAGTTCTTCCTCTGAGAGCTGCACGGAGGAAACTGCCGTCTGAGTCTTTTTCCTGTCGAGCTGCAGGTTCAGATTTTTTTGTAAAAAAACCACAAAGACACCAGGTGATGTATGAGTTACAACTTCAGTGAACTTATGAAAAACATATGACAGTTTTTGGAACAACACAGACCTGTCAGCTTCACGGTGTCGACCACATTGAAAAACACCCCCAACACGACGCTGAGCCAAGAGAGAAAGAAAATGTCACCAAACATTACGTCAGATACTTCAGAAACTAAAACCCAAGAAAAAAATGCACAAACTTGTTGTAAGCAATTTTATGTAGGGACTATTTCTCTTTAGTGTGTTCATCCGCCACTGCGTCACTGTACAGAACAAACAGAGCATCTGACACGATGATTAAAAGAGACAGAAATGTGAAATGGTGAAAGTTGCAGTGGTCCTGATCCTTCTACAAAATAGCCAATCACCACTGGGAGACAAAAGAACCAATCATGTTGTTTCACAGATGCTTGCACAGTTGAGGTTTACACAGTTTTAACCTTGTGCTGTCAGTCAGATTCTACTGTTCTATTGATGCTTGCATGGCTAACCGGATGTAAGGTGAACTTAACTTTACTTTTGTGGTTGGTGTTGATCATGTGGCCACTCTCATTATTAAAGCTATATTGTCATCTAATTGAATGTGGTGTAAGAGTGAAACTTGCAAGAAAAAAAAAGCTTTTTAAACCTTATTTTAGGGGGAAATAATATAAAATTATATAACATCTAAAAACCACTGCTCACAACAAGGGTCCTGGATATTTATGAGAAACCAGGCCATGATTTCTGCAAAGAAGTGTTGATGCTTTGTTTTGCCGCGATGTGAGCGTCAGTGCTCCAAAACTGGGCAGCTGACACAAAAAAATCTAAGCTGTCTCTTTTGGGTGAACTGTCGCTTTAAAGCCCATTGTCTGCAAAATCAATAATGTTTCCGTCGCTTCCCCTTATTTGCTCTTGATAATTTAACACTAACAATTACGTTAGGGTTTAATAATTAATATCACGCATCTATAGTTGTTTGGTATTTTGGCACGTCTGTGTTATTAACTAACCAAACCTTCAGAAACATTTGAATTTGCTGTTCGTTATCTGGACAAAGCATTGTAAACTCATAACAGAGATAACCCCAGAGACATATAGGCTCCAATAAGTCTTCAATAAAGCCTAATAAAGCTGCTGGAGAGCCTGTAGAGTCTTTATTTTTTTCATCACTTCAAACTAAATGTTAAGTAAAAGAGTTAAGAGTAAAATAGGGATTACAGTCCAGTCAGTGGGTTAAGAAGGAAAAAAACTGTTGAAATAATAAATCTGATCCTAAATCATGCTGTGCATCGAAACTGCTTTTCTTTATTGAATAACAAAGGAGATGGAAATGATCATTCAGGAGAACTTGAAGGACTGCAGAGAATCGTTTGAGCGTTTTCGTGCTGCATGTTTGAAAATGCCTGTCCTGTTTGGCTGCAGCCCCCTTCAAAAGATTAGCCTAAATACTCTGGCATGAGTGTTTTCATGATGCCCGCTGAACCGACTGTCAGGCGGACACAAGGCCAGGGAGACAGATCATCGGCAGGACTTCCCGCTGTATCACGCAACCTCACACACAGCCTCACACACAGCGGGGCACACATGCCTGAGGCGTAAACACCATCCTTACCTCAGCTGGCTTGCCCGGCGTGGCCTTGGCCTTACTGTCACATTCAATCCGCTCATCCTGAAGCTCTGCAGCGAGGTCTTGCAACAATCCTTTCAGCACTGACATTGCTTTCTCTCTATCCTGAATAAAAAAGCCCAAATATATTTGAATATTCGACAGCTTTGCGTGTTTTTTTAAGTGTCATAATGAGCATGAGCAGAGTTTATTTATGCCATCTTTCACTGTACCTGTTTTCCTTCTATGTCAGGTCCTTTGACTTGACACCACTGATGGAGGATCCAAAGAATCTGCAATGAAAGCTGCGTTCTTGGATCCCTGCACTTCTCACCGAGGCCCCATTGAACAGAAGGTGCTTTCCTCGTTTGTTTTTCTGTCTTCTTCGGCTCTCCACACTCCTGCTTACTCTCTGACTCCACGTCAGGATTTCCACAGAGGAAAGGGAAACTGTAGGAGTCCCAGACCTTCTTAACTGAGTTTAACTGTGTATCTTTGGCTGTTAGAAGCATCTCCACCCGCCCGATGAAAGCCAACAGCATCGCCTCTAAAAGTTCCAAAGCCTCATTCAGAGAAATCTTCTGTGCCTTTCCGTTACAGTCTATTGGCGAGGCGAACGTGCGCGAGGGAGACGAGCTGTGGCCATTTTTGGGTGATGTAATCAGGAGCTGTATGGCTGAACTCAAAATGCAGGCATGGTCTCTGAGAGCAAGCAGAGCTTCGTAGTCCTTCAAAGTCATCTCTTGGAGTTTTTTGTTGTCATCACTCTCTTGACTGTCTGAGGGATCCCACTCGCCTCCCACAGGACCCTCTCGAGTGATCATCCTTTCAGTCTCCTCATCGCCTTTTCTTTTCTCTGACCCTTCATCCTGACCCAGCTCGTACATCACGGGTCCCATTTTTATGCTTTTCTCCTTTCCATCTGTGTCCTTCATCGCAACACTCGCTGTCATATTTCCCTCCGAAACATCCCGATTCTCTTCATCTGGCTCTTCCCCTCCTCCTCCACCTCCAATTTTCTCCCTGAGGTCGCTCATTTCTGCTCGCAGACCACGGTTCTCCACCTCCAGTTCAACGATGCGCCGGCTCAGAAGTGTGGCCTCCTCTTCCACCAGTTTAAGATGAACTTTGACCTCCGCCTCCCTGGCGTGGGCGTAGCTTTGCTTGCCTTCAGGTGATTGGGCGGCGTCCACGTCACCGTAGGCTGAGCGGTATTTGGCCAGCTCCTCGCGCATCACCTCACTCTCTGATACCAATTTGGTGAGCTTCTTGCACATGAGAGCTAATTCCTCTTTGGCAAAGTGGAGTTGGCACTTGAGATCGGCGCTGTCATCCTTTTGGCAAATCAAACAGCAGTGACGACAGTCATGATGACATGAAATAACTCACGGATGCAGCCATGTTTAGAAACAAATATACAAACCTCAATCTGCTGAGAGAGCCTCTTCTCTGCCCTGCTGGCCGTCGATCTGATGCTTTTCTTCTTCAAAGAGCTCTAAGAAATAAAAATAAGAGTTTGATCACACACACAAGACAAACAGTGATAGTTTACTAGGTTAAGATTTTCTGGAGCAAACTTCTTTGTATTTGTCCCAAAAAGTCGATTCTGTTCATCTGGACGTAGCTGTTTAGTGGGAGAAATGTTTCGTCCTTCATCCAAGTGACTTCTTCAGTCTGCAAAACTAAATGTCCTTACCTTGATGATTAAGAATGCATCGAGACGTCTTTGTGTTTATGTTTCTTTCTTTCTTTTGGTTTTTGGTTTTAACCACAACTGTGTGAAATTTAATAAACATATTAAAGAGAAAAACTTTTTCTACATTACATTGATGATGAACATTTCCAGCTCCATATTTTTGTCCTTTGACTCCAACAGTAGCTTTGCCTGATTTATAATTCATCTAACTGTATTAAATAAGAACTTGGCTACAGAACTACAGACTAAAACCATAAACTCATCAAGAAAGTTATCCAAAGAATCTTTTTTTAATTTTTTTTAGATATTTCTACACAAAATTATTATTATTTTTATTAAAACCAGGGGAGTCACCTCCTGCTGGACATGAGAAAGAACGCAGGCCAACTTTCCTCTCATTGACTGATTTGAACAGCAGGTCAGTGGGGGTTGCAATAACTTCATTCAGTAACTTGAAGTAACAGTGTAACGGTGTTTCGCATGTCTCTCACATGATTTTTGGCCCCCTCTTCTTTACAAAGTCGCTTCAGTTCTTTGAGGTTTGCGGGGATTCACTTTTGCTCCGTTAACATTCAACAGCATTTCAGTCATGTTGAGGTCTGGACTCTGACTCGGCCATTGTAACCTTGATTCTTTTCTTCAGTCAGTGTGTTGTAGATGTGCTTCTGTGTTTTAGCTGTCGGACAGGTGGCCTCATGTTTGAGGAGTTCGTGGTCGATGGTGCACAGATCTAGTGACTGCAGAACAAGTTCACGTCATCGCTCCTCACCACTGTGCTGACAGCTGGTATGAGGTGTTTGTGCTGATCTGCTGTGTTTGGCTGTGAATTATGACCAAACATCTCCAAACTGGTCTCATTTGTCCAAAGCACATTGTTCCAGAAGTTTAAGCCATGCTGCTGTGTCATTTTTACAAAGAAGGTGATTTTTCCCAGCAACTCTCGGTACTTGTTCAGCCTTTTTCTGATTTTACTGTTACAAACTTGAACTTGACATACCAACTGAGGCCCGTAGAGTCTGTAGCTTCTAGGTTTTTTGTAGTTTCATGAGCGTTGCTCAGTCTGACCTTGGTTGTCCCAACAAATTCCCTCCAACTGCACGGCAAATTGGCAGAAATTTGCCTACAATACTTTGGCATTTTGTTAACATACCTGTAAGGTCCAGAACAGCAAACTATCAAAACCTCTGCTTTTATAGCGTGCTGATCATCAATCAATCACTTACATTTGATTAATAGCACCTGGCTCCTACTGTCCCTCTTAATTCCTATAGAACCAGTAAGGCTGTACTTAGTTTCTTGCTCTTTACATCACTGAAAACAAGGAAAAGACAAATCTGAAGTTTAATTTAAAAATATAAAGGCAGGTAAAGGAATAGTTCAACATTTGTTTCTGATGATTACATAAGAAAATTAATAACACACTAAAATTTGTTCAGTGAGAGGGTATAGCATGTTTATAGATTCTAAATTTACATGATGTTTGTGTAACATCAGTTTATGAGCTGGACACCACGACTTCCTGGAGACTTGCTAACCACAACAAGTTCATTCTTCTGTTATTTTCTGTGTAAATTAAACAAATTAGTTATAAAATGCTAATTAATAAGCTTTAAAAATGCTTGTAGAAGGATTTACAAACCTCTGCAGGCATGAAAGTCGTGCTGATCTTCTCGGCAAGAAAGCAAATAAGCATATTTCCCAAAATGTTTAGCTAATCCTTTAAGTAAGTATTCATCATGCTCTTGCACTACTTCTCAGAGATGCCTAAAAGGCGCTAAATGTGACATTTTCTCTCCTCCGAGTTCTTCCCGTCTCTACTTGAGTCAGTTTGTAGGTCTGAGTATGTCAGGAATGTAAGCTTCTGTCAGGCAGCATTTTCTTCCTCTTAAACACTCGACAGGATTTCACTGTGTTAATAATAGTCAGGCTAGAAGGAGCAAACACAGAGAGGGAGTTACACTTTTTGAATTCAAGGCCGGTGGGCATGGAGGCTCAATAGATTTGGGTTACTGTGACCGGAAATTTGTCGTTCCTAATAAGTAAAGATGGAATTAAATGGTAATATTTCTTTAACTGTAAAATTATTGTCTTTGTTTCAGCTTTTGTCCTCTTACTACAAGTCTATGCTCAGCTTGTGCAGCTACACATTTACGTTTAACTCAAACAGCCTCAAAAACATCGGGCAGCAGAGTGAATTTCTGGCATACTCACCCTCCTTCACAATATATCCATGCTGTGTTTTTTTGCTGGTTAGATTGGGTAATCTAAGTGGATTTCCCTGTTGGGATCAAAGGGACTAGCAGCTGTCTCAGATGAGTGGAGCAGACTGAGCTCGTGCCAAAGCACCGAATCCTGGATTAAACCGCACACGTGTCACTGGAGTGCACACTGGTGCTCAAAGGAGGCAGAAGAAAAGGTGGATGGGGTGTGGAGGCTGAAGTTTGATCAAAGCGTGCTGAGTGATGGCTGTAGGTCAGTATGTCTGTGCACCAACCAACACCCTCCTTTCTTGATGCCCTAATACACACTCATCCAGATTTATCCAAGCTTAATAAGAGCAGTAAGAAAAAGAAAGTGAGTCTATTTTTGTAATCTCTCTACTTTTTTTTTCTGCCCTGTCAGCCGACGATGTCAGCTGTGCCTGGAGTTCAGCATACCAGGCTGCTTCGCCCATCCCCGGCACCAGGCAGCTGCCGGCCGAGCCCTCCGCTCATATAAGTGATCTGCACTGGGATCGTGTGTCACCTGACATCAGGGTGACAGAGGGATGAGGGGGACAGCTGTCTGGATGGGTGCAGCTGTGCAGGGTAATGGAAAGGAGGATGCCTGACCCGAGCGATGAAAGTTTATGTTTCTCTCAAGGTTGACCTAAATACACACATCCCTTAAAGACACGCATTGAGGTGTATGAAGAACCCCCTTTTGCAATTATCAGCAGCTCTTGAGAGATTTTAAAGAAGTTTCTTTTTTAATTTAATCAATTCGATTAGATTTGTCATGTCTGATTGACAGATCTGTGCACTCGTTTCAATCTCATTTTCAGCTCCAGGTCATAATAATTTAGTTAACAGTCAAGTCTGTCCCAAGGTCAGTAATGAGACCATAAACAAGAGCTGTTTGTTACTATGTACACCACCTAAGGCTTAAAATTCCCTCCACACCATCCATGAATTAAGGATCTAGTGTGAAAATTCAAAGCTTTTAAAGAGGATCTAGTTTTCCTTTCTTTTTTCTGTCATACATGCTGTTACAGTGTAACAGTATGAAACCAAGCATTTGGTTTCAAGAGGTCTCTTTTTATTTTTAGCTCTGTATGATGTCACTCAGAATGGATATCCTTAATATGGTCCCAGCCCCACAAAACAACTTTCTTCTGATTGGCTGCCCCTCAAAAACAGAAGGTTAGCCAATCAGAAGAAAGTTGTTTTATAAGGGGAGGAGCAGATAGAGACAGAGTAAGAACTGAGAGGCCCAGAATAAGATAATCATCATGTTAAACTTAATCAGCGTGCCTTCTATCATCAAATTCTGCACCGTGAACCTCAAACATCCGGTTGCAGTTGCAGCAGTCTAAGATGATCTCCTTCTCCCATCCACCTCCTCTACGGCTTCCTGGGGGACACCAAGGTGTTCCCAACCCAGCCGAGAGATGTAATGTCTGCAGCCTGATCCTTCGTCTACCCTGAGGCCTTCTTTCAGTACCACCTCACCAGTGAGCCCTGGTTGGAGGTCCAAACCACCTCAACTGGCTCCTTTTGGTGCAGATCTACTCTGAGGCCTGAATGGCTAAGCTCCTCCCTCTAGATTGATATATTTATTTGTCCACGTAGGGAAACTGGATTGTAGCGGAAATCACGTGACATTTTCATGCACACAGACACTTTCACTGCACCTTAGGATGTTTTTGTCAGTCAAAAAGGGCATCCAATGTGTTGCCAATATTTAGAAATGTAATGCATTCAGGAATAAAACCCTTTAGAGCTATTTCCTGTGAACAGAGGAGGGCAATATCACCCTGCAGATATCAATAGTTTAAAAGAGGAGGTAAGTGGAAGGCTCTCGTCATGTACAATAAGGCAGACTCAGCATTTCAGTTCCCAGCAGTTTATTGGTTGTTGTTACAGCCTTTCTACCAGAGCTTTTGTCTCTTGGAAATATTTTTAAACCAACAAATTGTGTAAAGGAGTCCCCCCCCCCCCCCCCCCCCTCCAACCCTGAGGGAAGCTCGTGGTCTGCTCATTTTCTCTGAAAGTAAAGTTCCTACTCTGACCTGCAGTGTTCTGCTGCCAAGAAAATCAACAATCCAAAAAACCCAAACAAGACAGAAGGGAAAATTCTGCTTCCAGCAGTTTTTCTGCTGTCAAACACAGACGAAAAGTCAATAAATAAATAAAAATTCTGCTTCAGTCTTTGGTTTTCCTAGAAGAGTATGTAATAAGTATGTCTTCTAACCCCCTAGAGAGTTGGTAGACAAAGTGCAGGGGGGTCTGTAAGACGCTGTAATGCTACATGGCTCTTCACCAGATGTCATTTCATGACCATGTAAGAGTGACTGGTCTAAAACCTCTGTGGCCTGAAGGTTTAGGGGACCAGGAACACTTATGAATGCTTTCCAAATATTTGGCATCATATGACTGTTAAAAGAAGATCTCAAAGGGTGAGTAAAAAGTGGTGCTAGCTGTTTCGAACACTTACACAGACATTGTCCAGGTCAGGACTTTTCCAAGGTGACAGTCTCTAAAAAAACTGCAGGACCTTTGTCTTTTGAGGTCTCCTTCAAACATTCTTTATTAAATTTAATTTTTTTTTTTACCAAAGGGTCTTTGATGTAAAATGCTCACCTCTCTGGTTTTATCCAGCTCAGTCTGTAAGACCTGCTTGGCCACTTCCAGTTCCTGAGTCTTTTCACGCAGCACCTCGTTTTCCCACTCCAAGTGGGAGTTCTTCTTCTGCACCGCCTCTAGCTCGTTGTACAGGCGGAGTGACACGCTCTTTGCAACCTGCAGGTGAAGCACAAAGTAGGTTAAGACAGTAAAAGTGCTGCGAATGAAGTTTTTTTTTTTTTGATTGTCTGTTTGTTTTCTCGTGAGTGTTATTTTCTGAGTGAGTGAGTCTTTAGAGCAGTTGATTTGGTTAAAGCCGAGAAACTTTTACAAGAAAATTCTTGTGACGGGAACTGAGCCATGAGTCGATGGAGGGGGCGAAGGAGGGTGAGGCTGTAAGGAATCCAATAGTGCGCACACACACACATTGGCCTGGTTGACAGAAACAGAATCTGGTTGCCTCAGTTCAACGACGGTGATTCTGCTTACGATCACTCTGCTTTTATCGTTCAGTCCTCACGCAGAACAGCCGACCACACGCAGTAATCATGCTACAGAAATATAAACAGGATGCATGATGAAAACTTTTCAGTCTAATGACATTCTTGTGGTGCAGATGAACAGCAGGGAGTACTTTACAGCCATGACTCAGGGTTAAAGCCTGTATGAACAACACGATCAGCGTTTAGCGTGCCGTGATGAAAGTAGGTTTGTGGTTCTGCAGTAAAAGTTCACTTTGATGTTTTAGGTGAGTCAGTTTTCAGAGGAGCTTAATTACAGTCTGTTGGTAGTGAGAGTTTGTGCAAAAAGACCACCCGACTTTCTGACCTTGATGTCGTGCTCCAGGCTCCGGACCAGCTCCCCGTCCACCTGTCCGGTCTGAGCCACTCGGATGCTGCGGCGCTCGGCCTTGCGGAGGCGATACTGCAGGATGCGACACGTCTTGTTGGCCTGCTCCAGCTGCAGCCGCAGCTCCTGCAGCTGGTAAATCTCCTCCTCCTGGAACATGTCGCGCATTTCCAGCATCTCACAGCGCAGCTCCTCCACCTCGTCCTGGGACAGACGACACAGAAATAATTAAACCATGAGTCAAGGCATTTTCTCCTTTCTTTCTTCCCCTTTTCCCTTCTTATTTCATCCAGTCCTTTCCTTCTTCCTTGGCCCCTTCCTCCAAATTCTTCTCTTCCCTCCATCCTTCCTAACTCCCTTTGTTCCTTGTCTTTTGATTCTGCTTTCTTTCCTTACCCTTTTTTCTTTCCTTGTCCTGTTTGTGGTGCCCTTTTTTTTTTCCTTCCTGTCCTTCTTCCTTCTATCATTCCTTCCCTCCTTTCTTCCTTTGTTGATTTTTCCTTTCTTATCTATTCCATCCTTCCCTCCTTTCCACTCTTTTCTTCCTTCCTTTCTTACTTTTTCCTTCCTCCCTCTTCTCTTGCTTCATCTTTCTCCCTTGAGTATTCCTTCCTTCCTTAACCCTTCCCTCATCCCATCCCTCCTACAGTACACCATGCTGAGATAAGCCAAGTTTTAGTTGTTTGGAAATAACCTCGTTAGTGGAAAAATACTATTTTATGTCTGCCAAACTGTTTCATCTTTAGCACAGATTTTTCATAGAATCAGCTAAATTATTTGGAACAAATGATGTGCTTGAGTGACAGGGTGCTAGTAACAAAGTGCCTAAATATACAGTTTAAAACAGGTTCTTTGCTATGTGGTCTGTAGACACAATACTGTTTCATCTCTTGAGTTAGGCATGTTTTTCTTGCTAGATCGATTCATAGGTTTGTGTTCTGTGGGTTAACATACAAAGATTAATTAATTAATTTAAAAAAAAAACTCTGAAAATGCTCAGGTACAAGAACTGGACTACAATTGAGAGAGAAAAGCAGCCAATGTCCAAAGAAAAACGTTACATGAATGTCTGGCTACTTAGAGGCAAAATATAAATAAATGAGGCTCCAGACTTTTGCACAACACTGTGAATATCAGAAAGTTATATTTTCCCATTTTCCCCGTTAACTTAAATCCAGGTGTTATGGTGGCATTAGAGACTGAAAACAACTAAGTGAAACATGGATTCACTCTTTACTCAGCTGGGATGCTACTCTGCTACATGTGCTGCAAGCAATGCTTCGAGTGTTATAAACAATAAGATCCTATCTACTGGACAAACTACGGGTTAATGCCATGTATAAATTACTTAAAAAGTATTTTTGTACACATATTCATTAAAAAACATATTGGCTAATATTAGCCTAACTAACTGATTTATGACTTAAGCTCTAATTGTTATATTTTCCAGTTTGATGCCTAAATGGCCATTTTGTGCTTTGTACGTACCCTTCAAAGTGTCTGATCACTTTAATGACCACAGTTTGAATCTGCACTTACAAGGTGAAGTTATGTCACAGAAGTGAGCATCTAGGGCAGAAAGAGGGATTTGGGGCTATTTTTTGTACATGTTGTTTCCAGCATATTCTAAGTCATGAAACGTTTTCTCAGAAAGCTTGACTCACACTCAGAAAGTCTGAATATCTGGACATCAGCAGCTTCGATTATGACCTTTTTTTTTTTTTTTATCAAGGTACAGCTCTGAATAAGTGGATCATCCCTTTAAAGGTGAAAGTGGAAAACGGACATTGCCATTGGGCTTGTAGATGGACTTGCTCAGCAGTACTCCACTAACAAAACTCTGCAACCACCAATTTATAATCAAACCCCAGTTTCCAGATATATTCCTGCAAACTGGTGATCTGCTGCATCAAGTTACAGAGTAATTTCCTCAGTTGGACCAATAAAATGCCCTTGCAGTCAGGAGTTACTCATCTAATCACCAGCTCAGTCAGCAGTTACTCAGCTACTGTAAAAATCTGAGTAAGTGTGGGTTTGTTCCATAATTTATTTAGGTCAGTAGTGACTTTTGACTCTTGTATTAGAGCCACTTGCTCTGCGCTCACTAAAGAAGACTGGCCTGATCTAAACATTTGCAGAAAATCGGCTCTGGTGTTGAGCTGAGGGTCCTCCCACAGAAACTCACAGGCTCTCATAAACAAGCAAACCTACATGCACGGAGTTTATACAGAAAGGTAGATGCTGCATTTCGTGAAAACCAAATTGAATTCGCTAATTGCATTAAGCTAATTTAATTAATCAAATTAGATCAAACTTACTTTCAAATACTCGTTCTCTGATCTCAGATCTTCCAATTCCCTGACGAGGTCTTCGTTTGTTTCCCCCATCATAAGATTCATAAACGCCCCCGAGGAGTTGAACAAACTAAAGCCCCCTGCGGCAGCCTCCGCCTGGAGAACGCAGATATCTCTCGCCGCTTTTGCGCACGGTTTGCCGTCGCCTGCGCCCTCGCTATCCGGGGTCACGTAAGCTTTGCCGTCTATCCAGCTTAAGTCAGAGTCGTGCTTGTTACCGTCCGACGGGCAGTCAGAGATTTCCGAGCTGCTGTCCGAGGAGGACAGTTTCCCCGACAGGCAGCCGGAGTCTTTGCTCAAATCCTCCGAAGCGTTGCTGGCGTCGGAGAGTTTCCTCTGTGCGCCGGGGCTCCTCTGGCACTCGGAGCTGACACCTGATGACACTTTCCCTGCTCTCTTTTCCTGCGGTCCCGCAGTTTTTACCTCCTTCACAGGGTCGCACTGACCCGTGAATTGTGCCTCCTTTGAATAGGAGCCATCATTGGAGGATGGATCCTTCTTCTCTTGGTGCGCCCTGGCTTGTTTCTGGCTGCGGAGTGCAGTCTTCAGGCTCTTATCGCCGTCTTTGTTCGTCATTTTCTCTTTAGCTTTTAAACAGAAAATCTAAGATGATCATTACAGTTTTAAACTAGTGTTAAAATATCAAAATTCACAGCTCACAGACTCTGAACACCCGACTAGCTGCTCTGCATCCTCAGCACTGAAACTTTGCCAAAGCGCACTCACAGAAGAAGTCACAGTGTCACGTTACCGCAGCTTAGAACGGACTTCCGGTCGTTTTCTCTGCTTTTTCTTTTTTTCTCCATTTATCTTGGTCAGAGTACATATTATGTTTATTCTACACACACTCTCCCAGAACATTCAACTGTGGCTACAAACCAGCATGAATTTGAAAACAAATCCGATATTAAAAATGTTGTGTAGGCCTAGGATTATAAATGATTAAGTTTATTTTGTAAATTTCCATACAAAAGATACAATTTTAAGTGTTTGTTACCTCGTGTTTTCATATTGCTATCATACTGTTATCATCCCATACGCCTGATGTAGAGAGGCAGTTTGGAGGCTTTTATTTTGACGGTTTTCCGGTCTCTCTTTGATTCTTAAGCAGTTTTTTCCACTTTCTCCTTCTGGAAATCTGACAAGCAATTAACCCAACTAACCGACTACTACTATGAATAAATTATCTTAATTCCCAGTTACATTTTTTTATCCGCCTCTAACAAACTACATTTGCATGTTTTAGCTCATAATAATCTTTTTATATATACCAGGTCTTTTTGCAGCTCCTCACTGATGCTCTATTCGCATCAATTCAGTTCAGCTCATCTGCTTTTCAGCCAGCTTTCTTCTGATTGGCTGCACCTTGCATGCCATACACAGGGTTAGAACAGTAGGTGGTGCTGCTGTAATAAGAAAAAAAAGAAAAGAAAAAGAAAACAGAGCAAGGAGTAGAAAAAAAATGCCTGAAATAGAGCATTTAGCTCAGATGAAGCCTGAGTTTTGTGGCTCACAAGGATTGCTTGTACCTCATTATTTTAAACCTTGCTTAGCATTTCATCTTCCATTGTATATATTACAGAAAATAAGTTCAAACATTACAGGTCTCCCCTTTAAAAGGGTGTTTGCACAATTCCCCTCTGTGTAGTGTTGCTCTAATTTAATACGTATTTAGTTTTAAACTGAAATTTATTTTTGAAATATTGACCAGTGTCTGCAAAAATAAAATAAAAAATTAGCAGAATGAATAAAGCAAGAGGGATGTTTGTGTAAAGCTGCCACCTTGTGGATAATGGAGCTGTGTTTGAAAGGACCATAGGCAGGTCTTTGTGGTTTGTAACGGACATGAGATGTTTCCTCTTCCAGCTAACAACAACCTAAATCTTCATCGGGCAGCTATTATGCTATTAAACAGCTGTTATAATAACCAAACAGTCGGGTTCCTCCCCCATCGTCCTTCCACACCTCAGTCACACCTTTGCTCTCTGGATACAGGAGTGGATGAGTGGAGATGCACAGGGTGATGTCCATGAAGACACCCGTCACGGAACAGGCACAAAAAAAAAAAGGCTCTTAAGATAATGTTGATAATGCTTCCATTGAGTCAAGTGTCAAAACCACCTGCTTTTCAGCTGACTACATAAGCGGCTCTTTTTCTGCCACATTTTTCAGTGATAGCGTTAATGGGTTATGAATCATTTACTAGTGCTTTATGAACCATTATAAGAACATCTGGGTTGTCAGGTTGTGAAAAATAACATTTTTCTTTTTTAATCTTCAGTGTTCAGAAAGAGCTGATCTTAACTTCTAAGGAGCTTGTGAAGAAAGCAACTGGACTTCTTTAAATTACTTTTAGATGTTTCACTTCTTATCCAAGCATTCAAGAGGCTTCTTGGTGCACTGCAATCCATTTACAACAATTTTTATAATAATGACTTAACATGGAGAACCCTCTTGGATGAGAGGTGAAATTTCCTCAAGAATTCAGTCCAAGCTCCTTAGACTACAATGAACTGGATGGCTGAGAAGCTACACAGACAAACTGATCTTACCTTCTGCACAAACGCTACAGTGCATCTGCACCACAATGCATTTGCACCACAATGCATTTACAACAATTTATTGTAATAATGACTTAACATTTATGTGCACTTAAAGGCTTATTAAAGAGAATGAACTCTTTGCCATTTATTGATGGGCTTCTGTACTGCCTCACTGCATTTTATCATCTCAACATGAATCAATTAAATATCTTAGTGGGTGCTTTATAAGAAATTCAATGGCATGTGGAAATGTAGGCTTTATATCACAGGGCTGACACAATTAAACCATATTCCTTAATGATTTGGTTGAATTAATATAGATTTATAGTCTAATTATTGGATAAAATGTAATATTTCAGCAATTGAAAAATGAAAACTAGCACTTAGTTTGTAGCACAAAATAACACTGATTTTCCTTTTTCCTGCTAAAAAAATTCAGGCAAGGAAGCTTAAAAGAAAATTAAAAGAAAACCTAAAAGAAAATTCCACAATGTTAAAAACAAATAAAAACAAAAGAAACCTCTAGAATTTTTAAACAACCCGTTGATATTTCATCTTTCGATATATTTTTTTAACCTGCTCTTCAATGTTACACTATAATAAACCACCCATCCATCATTCCAACCACACAAAATGTACATGAACTAAGATTGCCTCAGGATGTTACCACAAACTCATCAATCCATTATTTATCTCCATGTCAGGGGTGAATTTGCACCTGTATTAAAAGCTAAAGATCGTACAAAATGTACAAATTAAGGTACAGTTTAATAATGCAGCCTAATAATTTGCATGCATATAAACAACTGCAGATTTATTTAAATATTTAGTAAGTCTTGGTCATTTTAAACTCGCGATTACAAACCCTTTAGCTTCTATGTGCGCCTGTGTTACTGGTATAAATAAAATAAAATAATAAACTTATAATAATCACTTAACACATATTAATATTAATATTTAAAGAGTCTGGTCCATCCAGCCTGAGCCCAGTGTTGCCTTTTTTAATGTCACATTATTGGTTATGTGTAAAAATAGCCTTTGGACCCCACGTTTGCTCTTTGCCCTTTATTTTCTGGACCTCTGCATCCTGCGCTCTGATTGGCTGACGAACCTGCCAATCGTGGTGTCCTTGCTGCCCACTTCCGCCTACTTCCAGAGGCACCACAGTGCTCGGTTGTTTATTTTACCGGAGCATTAATTTTACCTGAACTCACAGGTATATGTGACTGAGCTGTGTTTAAATGTCCGTGCCAGTGTCGGCTGTGGTTTGTTGTTGACTGTGTTGATGTTGTTACATCGTTTTTTGCCCAGCGGACATTTACACCATCTGCAGCAGCGATGCTAAGGGCTCGTTAGCTAGTCTTAAAGCTAACTAATGGCTTTTTTAGAGGAGCACGGCGACTGACAGCCAGAGAGGAAGCTGTTTTTGTTTTGATTACATTACTCATGCGCTTGGTGTTGACGCTGCCGGTGTCGTTGTAGGTGGTGGGTGCTGCTGTCTGTGATGCTCGGAGGGAGGCTGGACTCCAGGGACAGGCCAACGGTGGAAACATGACTTCTGAGTAACCTGCAGCTACTTTGTCTGCTCAGTATGAACAGCGAGGAGGAGTTTTTCGACGCTGAGACAGGTGAGACATGTCGACGAAGGCCCAAATTAGTTAATTATATATAGTTATTTCCTGTATACTTACTTTGTTTCCTCCTCCTACTCCCGCTCTTGCTCATCATCCCCAGGGTTGGAGTCAGATGATTCCTGCGAGGTCAGCTTTAAAGATGCCACACAGGAGAATGGAGTGTGGGAGCGCAGGTGAGGGGCCGTGCACACGCGGGGAATAATTACGGAAAAACATAATCACTTCATTGACGCAGAGCTGTTCTGAGTGATCACCTCGATCCTCTGAAAGGTTAAAGCAGGAGTGATGGAGAGATTGATAAAGGAGTCTCCCTGATGCTATGATGTTTGCAGATGATATTGTGATCTGTAGTGAGGGTGGAAGCAGGTGGAAAAGAACCTGGAGAGGTGGAGGTATGCTTTAGAGAAAAGAGTAGTGAAATTTAGTGAGGCTGCAAGGAGCAAACAGAGTGAAGGTGCACAAGTACCTGGGGTCAACCATTTAAAGCAATGGGCAGTGCATAAGAGAGGTGAAAAGGAGTTTGTAGGTAGTTAGGAGAGGAGACAAGTGTTGGGGTGATTTATGACAGAAGGATAGCAGCAAGAGTGAAAGGGTTGGTGTGTGAGAGGAGGGTGCTAGAGATAGAGTAAGATGGAGACAGATGATCTATCATGAGTTCTTAACTTAGAGATGTGTGGTGAAGAGTGTTCCGTGCTCCTGCATCACTGTGTGATGTCATGCTTTGTGGTAGAGAGGAAGGCTCTGCAGAGGGTGGTGAAAGCTCCACAGAGCATTGTTGGCAGCATCCCCCAGACCACCGTCACCACAAACATCTACACTAGCAGCAAAAGGGCCTCTCTGTCTTGAAAGACCCTACTTACCCAGGAAACAGACTGTTTGTCCCACTCCCCTCTCCCCTCAGGCTGGATGTTGCGGAGCATCAATTGCAGAACCACCAGACTGAGGAACAGCTTCTTCTTCAGGCTGCAAGACGGTTGAACTCTGGTGGTGCTCTGTAGTCTCTGCTGCCCCCAGCCAGAGGAAACAGACATGTGAAGCCACTTGTCTTTCCACTGCACACAATTTGATTATTTTTAGAAAATGGTCTTATTTGTACTGACACTGTATATACTTTTTCTTTTCCCTTTTTCCTGTATTGCTCTTTTGTGTTCTCTTGGCTTTTACACGGAACCTAGGTGCACAATTTTGTTTCACCTCATGTGAATACATGTGTTAGAATGACATTGAACACCTTGGAATCCTTGAATATATACACATTTAGTAATTTTCAAAAGGAAAAAAGAGAAAACCAAGATTCCAAGGTTTGCGTGTATTCACAGACTATAACAAGGTGAACTATAACGTGCATCCATCTCCTTATCAGACACTTTTTACACAGTCAAATAAATGTTATTGCTGCCTGTTCAGATACTGTGCTCTTTCACAGTAGGCAAAGTCTCTCGCTGAATGGATGCTTGGTTTCCTCTTGCCTCTTTAAATTGCTTGCCACCATGTTAGCATTAGTTGTTCTCTATTAATGACACACTCGAGCTGAAGGCTGTTGACATCCTGAGTCCAGCTGAAGCCACGACATCGGTGGTTTAATTAGCCTGTTTTCTTTTTCTTTAGGTGGTAAAAGTGATCAGTTTCACTTCTTCCGAAATTCTCTTCCCCTCACTATTAGTTAGGGCTGTTGATATGTACTAATATAGTAAATTTAAATGTCATTCACTATTTTTTTTTTGTGTATTTACAATATTAATGTTTGGGTGCACGATTTGGGAGCTACTTTGTATTAAAACACTCATTAAATCAGAAAACGAGGGGATATTATTTGAAAGAATAGTGTTGCATCTCTAAATTAAACCAATACTCATATATGACCTGCCAGTTGTGTATTACATATTCCATGTAATGCATGTCAGTACCAATGTCCACTAATGTTATATTAACATAAAAAGCATTGTACTGACAACTAATTTTACTAATAGATATTCAAACTGGAGAAAAGAATTTGGAGGACAGTTATAACCTCAGACGATAAAAGAAATTATGTCTGTATTTAAGAGTAATTTAAAACTGTGAATTACATTCTTCAAAAAATTAAGCATATTTTAAATTAACTGAAATTTGTGGCATTTTGCATCATGCAGAAGATTGGGCATCCTCTGTATCAGCTGACCGAGTGTGAATAATGTTGCCAGAGGTGCTTTATTTGAGTGTGACAGATTAGATTAAAATAGTTTAGAGAAGATCACATCAACCCCAGTGGCTGCAATTGGTTTTGTCTGCTCTACCAACTCTGCCATCACTGTCCTCTGCCAGAAGGTCTCTGGACACCTCTGCAGTAGATGTTCCAGAGGTGGATGGTCATGTGGAGTTAGCATGCTCCCATCTTATATTAAAGCTTCCTCCCAAAGACATGAATGTTAGGTTTTGGTAATTAGTGATTAGAAATTATCTGTTGGTATGATTGTCTTTCTGACAATCTCTCTTCCACATGTCTTTATCCTGTCTTCCTTCTCTCACCCCAACCGGTCGCAGCAGATGGCCCCGCCCCTCCCTGAGCCTGGTTCTGCTGGAGCTTTCTTCCTGTTAAAAGGGAGTTTTTCCTTCCCACTGTCGCCAAAGTGCTTGCTCATAGGGGGTCATATGATTGTTGGGTTTTTCTCTGTATCTATTATTATAGGATATAATGTACAATATAAATCAGAATCAGAATAGAATTAATCCCGAAGGAAATTATAGGTTACAGCAGGCTAATGGTGCATGCGCACTTACAAAGGAACCCTCTGACTAATCTTTACACAGACATCACATTGGGAGACATGTCAGAGAGGTAGGCTGATAGGAAAAAACAACGAAAATACATAACACGAGGTGAGAGGAGGAGAAAAAAACTCCGACTGAGCTCCTAATGGGAGAACAGTTTGAGAGCAGAAAAAAAACACCCCGGCACAAAAAGCACATGACTGTCAATACACCATAGAAACATATGACAAGCAACAGGGATGGGTAAAAGGTGAGAGACAGCCCGTGTAGACAGCGCATCTGGGCCTGCAGCATATGCACTGGTCCCCTTTGATCCACCGTCTGCATCGGGAGGGAATAAGCATTGAAGGCGTTTGGAAGGGGAGGGGGGGATGAGTGTATACCTGCATGTAGAGCAGGGCGATATGACCAAAAATATTTATCACGATATACATTTGAAAATTTGTGATAACAATATAACTGACGATATAATTGACACTAGACAAAATACTTTACAACTCCACAACTTTATTAGTGCCAAAAAAAAATCAACGTATTTTCACTTAAACAAGCAGCTGTTTTTTGCATTAAAGTTATATAAAAATTTTACAGTGCAAATGCAAATTCCTTGCTGACAGTTTAACCAAAAGGCATTTCCAGTGGAAATTGGCCGACATATCCTCAGCGTAACCATGTATAATATCCACGAAATTTAGAAAGAGGTTATACACACACACAATACGGTAATATTATGTTGAAGCACAGTGCGTATCACTCCACGAGGCTCCTCCCTACGATAGCCGTAATGCCCATCAAGCTGTGCGGGTTCGTACCTTGGCAAAGTCGTACTAAAACATTTTCCAGCACCGTGTACCACATAAAATCGTTTCGAGGTCAGTAAACACAACCAGAATTCATACATAAGGCACACGGGATTATAAGGGGCACTGTTGATTTTCAGAAAAATCAAAGGATTGATTTTATGTGTGCCGTATTTTCCAAAGAACACGGTAATAACGACGGCCCGCTAGCATGCGCTACCAAAAATAGTGCTTTGTTGTGTATCTGACGGACGAAAGCTAAACCAGTGCCACATCACTGAAGTTGCAGCATTTTTACAAACCAATTCTGGTTCATCCATTTCATTCAAAGTGTGTGTGTGTGTGTGTGTGTGTGTGTGTGTGTGTGTGTGTGTGTGTGTGTGTGTGTGTGTGTGTGTGTGTGTCCAGACTTCAGCTGAGACACTGTCCTTCGCCCTGCCAGGCTAAGTAAAGTCTTCCAGCCAACCCAGGTGGCCTTACGTAGGATAGGAAGAAACAATCTATGCACAGTCAACTATCTGGGTGTTTTTGTTCAGCTCCAGCCTTGAGACCACAGCTGGCGCCGAAGTGGTAGCTGCATGAAATGATGGTGGTTTTTACTTTAGTGCGAACAACTCATGTGAATTTCAAAGCTGTTCTAGCAGTCCAACACTGGTCTCTCAATCTCCCGTTGTAGAGCCGTGAGCTTCTCTACAATGTTATCCATCTTGCGCTCCATGATGTTATCAGTCTTGCGCTCAAAGAGCAGATTCTGAGAACTCAAGACTGCCATGACCTTCTCCAATATGTTATCCAATTTTCGCTCAGCGGTCTTATTCTGAGTGTTCACGGCAGCCTCAAACTTCTCCAAGATCTTATCCGTGCTGCGTTCAATGAGCCCATTTTGAGAACTCACGACTCGTCCAATCGTTTCAACACAGCGGGCAGCCTTGTGGGGTTTTGAACAGCCAATTCCTCTTTCTTTAATCTTCGATAAGCTAGGGCCAAGCCAGCTCCGATCAGCAATCAGCAAGAACCCTGTTATCATAGTTCCGAACAGGTAGATGTCTTCGATGTCTTCGATCGACAGTCTTGCCATCCTCCACTTATGCCACCCGTCCATCGTGTATCCGGCAGGGACACTCCAGGACACTCAGGCTCACCCGAGCCCAGGCTTCTCGTTGAGAAGAGGATGTCAGTTGTGTTCAGGGACCAGTTGATCAAATCCATAATTCCTCTTTTAGGTTTTAGAGAACAGACTGTGAGAAAGTGTTCCAGGGAAAGAGTAAGAAAATAGATGAGACTAGCCAAGGACACAAGACGCTAAGCAGGGAAGATAAGGGAAGGGAGAGGAGAAAAGTGCGACCGCCTTCGCCAAGAGCCAAAGTTAAGTAAAGCGCCTTGAGGCGACTGTTGTTGTGATTTGGCGCTATATAAATAAAATTGAACTGAGCTGTCCACCCTGCATATATTTTGGAATAAGAGGTAATGTCAGCATGCTAGCACAACTTTTTATCAAAGATCTAAGCAAAAGAGAGCTAATGAGAAATATGAGCTCTAAGCAGAATTGATAATGGCCTTGATATCTATTAAAACAGTTTTTGTTGCTTAATATCGTTTTTCTTATTCGATCCAGGAAAAAGCTGCCAGCTGAAATGATCTCCAGAAATAACTTCAGTGTTTGGAATATTCTGAAGAAATGCATCGGTATGGTGAGTCCTACCAAACTCATGTCTGTCTCCAGTAATATTGCTGGGTGCTGATTTTGAATCTATGATTTTCATTTCTGTGGTCACTGTGACATGAAATACTTATACACAAAGTTGCGTCATATTATAGCTTCATTAATGGTCTGTCCAGAGTGTCAGTACCTGTAGTTATAATTACTAATGACTACAGAAAGAAAAGAAAAAGTACTCGACCAACGGCTTTACTGCACTATCAAGTGGAAATATGTCCCATCACTATTGTGAACTTAAGCTGTGTGCATGCATCGGTGCAGCAACACAATGTGCTCATATAAATCCTGGTTCAGCTGTCATTAGGGGCAGGGGTGAGATATCTGATTTAGCCTATAGGTTTCTACTAGTTTCTAGCTGTGTCCCTATTATGTCATCTCTGGTTTTCACAATCTCCAAATGAAACTGTGAGAAAAGAAAGCTACAGTCTAAAAATTGTACATAGCCAGTCCTCTGCAAATAATCTGTTAGCTGTTTGACAACTACCCTTTCAAGAATTTTTGATATGAAAGGAAGGTTAGAAATTGGCCTATTATTAGCTAAGGGAGCTGGGTCTAGAGATGGCTTTTTAAGTAAAGGTTTAACCTCTGCCAGCTTGAGGGCCTGCGTTACATAGCTGATTATTAGAGATAGGGTTGATCAGATTTAAGATTGGAGTGATTATATTTTCCTATTCTGCTTATTTCCACTTTCACATTTTTATTCTTGCAGTCTAGTAGAGCTGCTTTGCACAGTTAGGTTAGAAATAATCCATATTTGTCTTATCCCATCCCTCTAATCCAACTGTCTTCTGATTGGCTGCTCCTTGTAACCATGTGGGCAGAGCTTCTGTGGTCACACTCGAGCTGCGATGACCATATTAGGGAAATTTCCATATTTGCTGACAGCAAGGTGAAAGCATAACAGGTCAACTTTGAATAACTGAGTGCTTTTGCTTACTTAATCTCTCTGTTACAAAATCAGTCTTGACTGAACTCGTCTTTACATTTGCTTCTGGAAGTCATTTCAAAATAACCAAAATAATTAAATGAACATCTGAACTGTAAATGTGAATGTTGTGCTATTGTTACTCCTGCTTTTTAAAACCGGTGAATGTTTGTTGTAAGTTAAGTAATGTGTTGCATAAGTTGTTTGAAGTGAGGTAATTTCTGTCAGCCTTTGAGTTATTTTTCTGAATGAGAGTGATTGATTGTTTTTGTTGTGCTGCCACAGGAGCTGTCCAAAATAGCAATGCCGGTCGTGTTTAACGAGCCGCTCAGCTTTCTCCAGAGAATCTCAGAGTACATGGAGCACACTCACCTCATCCACAAAGCCTGCAGTTTATCAGACTCCATAGACCGCATGCAGGTACAGGCAGCACACACACGTGATGTTGTGATGTTTTAAAAATACTGTCAGTGCATTTAAATTTCTCCCAGAAATACATTTCCTCTGAACATTGCTAAGGAAAATAATGAACTGTTTAAAGCTCTTTTTCTTTCTTTTTTTTAAGTGTATGAACCAAAAATAAACCCAAAATAAACACTAGAAAAGCAGGAATGAGGGATTGTTTTCTAAAAATGACTTTTCACTTGCTGTCAGTGGCTGCAGCCCGGCTCTGATTCACGTTACATCTCTGTGACAGGTTGTTGCTGCATTTGCTGTTTCGGCTGTAGCATCTCAATGGGAGAGGACTGGAAAGCCTTTCAATCCTTTGCTGGGGGAGACCTATGAACTCACAAGGTATTGGAGAGGATGGGTTGAAGCTTCATTATGCCTTTATGATGATACTTCAGGTCATCCAGTTATTTCAAATCATCTTTTTTAAGGGAGGACGAAGGCTACAGATTGATCTCGGAGCAGGTGAGCCACCACCCTCCCATCAGTGCCTTCCACGCCGAGTCGCTGAAGAAAGAATTTGAGTTTCATGGCTCTATCTACCCAAAGCTCAAGTTCTGGGGCAAAAGTGTGGAAGCTGAACCTAAAGGCACCATGACGCTGGAGTTACTAAAGTGAGATTTCCCTGCAGTTATTGATCTAGTGTTCTGCACACCCACTTTTCTGCTGGTGCTAGGCTTTTAGCTGCATTATTAAACTTTCATAACATGTTGAACTTTGGATGACCTCATGTTCATTCATGTTGAAGAAGCCGCAAGCAGCAGCTGGTTAGATTAGGGTAGTCATGGGAAAGGGTTAAACGACTAATCTGGGTCTGCTCAAAGCTCTCAAAATTCCTCATGACTTGGTCCTAATTAATTCTTTAAAACTATAAATAAAACCTCAAATGATCCGGATTTCACTTATGGACTGAACAAGCAAGAAATTATGTTAACTAGAGCGTTTTAGATGTGCTGATACATGGAATTTATCTACACACAGTATTATCACATTGAACATGAGTGCTGTAAACTGACTCTGTTGACGTTTGACACACTGAGCAATTTTCCCCTAACTTCAGTCCAATAAAAAATAAAAGCATCCAGTTAATTATTGGATGTTTGTGATGTTGAAGATGCTTTCTCTGTGAGGTTTTCAGATCATAGTTTCTTTATATTTTGCGTTTTACACCTTTTCCTACTGACAAGGACCTTCCTTGTGGTTATTTGTACTACAACAGCATAATTAAGTAATAGATAAACCATTAAATAACAGAAAAGTTCCTGTCCTTAAAATGAACTAATATAGAAATTTCCCACTTTTTTTAGAGTGGGTCCACAGGGAATTAATAAAAACTAGAATTGCAGGACAGTCTGGGTAATGGCAGGCCAGAACTTTTCATGTAATTTTTCTTTAATTTATTGCATCGGGATTTCTTTTTTCATGTACAGAAACTGAGACATATTGTTAAACTTGCGTTTCTTTTTTTATGTTGACTTATCTCAGGGATAAAATATGTAGTTGAACTTTTGTACACTGACGAAAAGGGGATTTACAAAGGTGGCGATCGTATGAAACTGAGGTTTCAGTTGATTAAGATTCATTTGGCATCTAATGGGTTAACAAAATCTTCAGAGTTATTGTTATGGATGAGCAGTAAGTGTATTTAATTACGTACAGTTGTATTTTGAGACTTTTAAATTATATTTAGATGTGAAATGATGAACCATTGATATAAAAATCTGTCTTCCTTAAGCATGTATTCAGCAGAGTTATTAGCTCAATGAAATGTAATAAGTTGAGTGTTTGACAGATAAAATGAGGGCTTTATTAATATATTCCCTGCTGAAAAATAAGCGTTATTGGTTATTTTCCACTTCTTTTGGGTTGTTGAGTAAAACGCTAACTTCACAAATTGTGTGAAAATCTTCTCAGTTGTATATATCATTTTAGAAAAAAACCCACAGCATGCTTAACTCTCGAACTTGTATTTTGTATTTCATGTATTTAATATAGCACAGCAGGGGAAAGCCTCGGGCTGATTTACATCTTATTAAATACATTATATATGTAATTGTGAGTGCTGAAGTTTTTATTATTATTTAGAAAATGTCGAACTGGTCCTTTAAGATGTTGTGATTTTGTGACAGACATAAAGAAGCTTACACGTGGACGAATCCAATGTGCTGTGTGCATAACATCATCCTGGGAAAACTCTGGATTGAACAGTATGGAACTGTAGAGATAGTCAACCACAGGTAATGAAAACTTACAGCTTTTTGAATCACTGATATTTATTAAACAATAATTTTGCCTTTAATTCGTCAGGACGGGTGATAAGTGTGTCCTAAACTTCAAACCCTGTGGGATGTTTGGAAAGGAACTGCACAAAGTAGAAGGTCATATCCAAGATAAAAGGTAAGAACCTAAGCACGTCATCACTGTCTGTGAATTTTAGTTGTGTTAGTTTTCTCTAAATGGAGTTTGTTGTTGAAACAGTAAGAAGAAGCGGCGAGTTATGTATGGGAAATGGACAGAGTGCATGTACAGCGTGGACCCCAAGGTTTACGACGCGTACAAGAAGTCTGAGAAGAAGAGCGGGGGCGAGTCAAAGAAGCTGAGACAGGTGAGGATCGTTTCTGCTTTTACTGAAAGCTGAGATGAAATCCCTCTGAGTTTGCTCTCACGTTTCTCTTTAACATGTTTGATGTGTGATTTTTTTTTCTCACAACTCTGAAATTCTTCTCTTAAACTGCATCTTTTCCTTTCACAATAACATGCAGTGGCTTTAGTAGAAGGTAAGGTGAAAGTGTATTGATATCTGTAGTGTGCTGCTGCTGTTGTCTAGTTATGTTGAGAGTGTAGTGTTGATTAGATCATTGCCAGCACTAATCCATGATGTCTTGCAATGACATGCATCGTTGCTTGAGAGACGTGTTGAATTTGTGGCGACCGTAGTTCTGTTAATCACCCGTTTGCACATGAACTGTTTGTAATGTAAACCCAAACTCGTTAGACGGAGTTGTTTAACTAGCTGTGTGTCTGTTTCTGTGTGTGTAGGAGCGTAGCTGTGAAGCAGAGGAGGCAGATGAGATGCCAGAAGTTCAAGAGACTGTGACTGTGATACCAGGAAGTGCCTTACTGTGGAGGATAACATCTCGGCCCGCTCACTCAGCACAGGTCGGTGATGAGGTTTGGCATTTCCTGCAGAAATATTGTTCAGTTATCACTGGAAAGTATTTGACTGTATAAAATCAGCCATATATAATAAAAATCCTGGCTTCACACCTTCATAATGAGCTTGCTTTAGTATATTTAATGAGGCCATGCAAAATTATACGATCACATGGTGCTTTCTTTGAAATTTGCTGCTCATCTTTTTGCACAAAGAGTGCCTAAAGTTTAACTTTACTAAGCTTTAAAGGGAAGCACTTAATTGATCTCATGATCATTTGCAACAGAGCTTAAATCTGCTTTTCAGTCCTGAAGATTTCATGCCTCTTTTAATGGTTTACAAATCCTGGAAAAAATGAGATGACTTGAGTCTTTTTCACCATCGAACTGACCGGAGGGCTCATTTTACAAGCGCTCTTTGAATGGCGATAACTCCTTTACTGTTTGTGCTAGAGACAAAAATTCAAATGGTTTTGAAAAGAAGAGAAGACGAGCTTTATGGGGGTATTTGGTGTATCACAGTAGCAAAAAGCATTCAGGAAAAGTACTGCTGTCTGAACAGACAGAAAAATCAGTTCTGCTTATATGTGCCCTACGATGTGCGCTTCACATTACCATGATTCCTCAACCATTTTTGGTCTAGAGCAGTGGTTCTTAACCTGGGTTCGATCGAACCCTAGGGGTTCGGTGAGTCGGATTTTAGGAGTTCAGCAGAGCCTCCACCGTGACATGCATGGCTCATTTTGTGCACCAGTAAAAAACATATCTATGTCTTGAATTTGAAAAAAAATCACATTTTATTTTTCACTAAAGAGGGGTTCAGTGAATGCGCATATGAAACTGGTGGGGTTCGGTATCTCCAACAAGGTTAAGAACCACTGGTCTAGAGAGAAAATGGTCGAGGTGGTTGTAAGTGGTAGTAGATGTAAATGGGTGCGAGGAAACAGGCAGCCTGTCACAGTAAATGGACTGGTTCAGATAAACAGCCTTTCTACTCAGTTGAGCACTCAAAGTGGTTTCTACAGGTCTCATTCACCCACTTAAATTGATTCTACCCTTTTATCTAAGCGTAATTGCTTTTTAAAATTCACACACCTAGCCCAAGGACACTTCAGCATGTGAGAGGTGTCTGGGATCGATCCACCACTCTACCTCCTACACTGGTGACCTGTAGGGAAGCACATGTCAGGTTACTGTGCAAGTTACAATGTTGGGTTTCATAAGAGTTTGCCGTTACGATGTACCTGTAACATCGAAGTTATGCTGAAGGTGTTGTACAGATGCACAGCTCATTCTGAGGGTCTTGGGTGTCAGGTGGGAGACATTGGTGACATCTTTCCTATGGAATGACCACACAATCTGCTCTCACATATGTATAACTGTGGAAGACGTGTGACATGCTAGCTTTACCTCATGGAGTTTACACCAAATGTTATTTCACATTTTAGTTTCCATTTTTGTATAACTTTTGATACACATTGTGGCAATAGGACCACATAACAATGCACCATGCAGCACTGTTTGAACAAAGCCCTTTCTCCCTTTTTATAGATGTATAACTTCACCAGCTTTGCCATAACACTAAACGAGCTGGAGCCCGGCATGGAGAGACTACTGTTGCCAACAGACTGCCGGCTGAGGCCTGACATCAGAGCGATGGAGAATGGAGACATAGGTAACGTCAACCTCACCTGAAAAGAGAACAGCTGAAACTGTACATGTGTACTTTTTGGTGACCAGGACACTATGAGCCTCTAAAACTGTGGAACAGGGTCCCGTCAGGAGCACTGGGATAATTCCTGGTGCCCTGAGGGTCATTTTGGTCTACATTGAGCTTAACAGGTGATAAAATGACAAGCAGGAATGAGTTAGCAAATTCTGAGAATCAGATTCACTTCACCCAAGTCACCCTCACCCAGTGTTTGTTATGACTGCCATGTCCTGTGTGACTTTATCCTGGTTACCCCTTAGCCATAACATACCTTAAAATTTGTTGGTCCTAAACATATGTTTTGTGATCTGAGTAAAATTCTCTGAGATGAGCGTAATGGATAAGTCTGGTAACCTCCATCAACACTACAGGTGTATTTATACAGGTATTTCTAGTAAAAAATAGTGTTGAGCAGTAAACTTTTCGTGATGTGTCAGCCACCTCATCCAGCCTTTTGAAGGAGGGACACTGAAGCATCCCCAACCCAACAGAGAGAGCAGAACTCTCCATCATGTCCTGGGTCTGCTGCAGGACCTCCTCTCAGTTGGACATGCCTTAAACACCTTAACAAGGAGGCATCCTAATCAGATGGCCAAACCACATCAACTGACTCCTTTAGATGTGGAGCAGCTTGACTCTGAGCTCTTGGCCCAATTTCTAAGGGAGAGCCCAGACATTCTACAGAGGAAGCTCTTTTCTAATGCTTTTATCCACCATCTCATTATTTTGGTCACTTCATGGCAATAAATGAACATGGATCAACTAGAAAATTTTACAGCTTTGCTTTCATGATCAGCTCTGCCATGAGACTCTGAAACAGAATGGAGTTTGTTTCAGGTTCACAGCTCCTCTGTGAAAACAGTAGAGCTTATTTTTAAACAAATAAGTGGCATGACATCTAACCAAAAAGCAGAAGAAGCAACCTGTTAAGGACTGACTTCTTTCTCCAAGTAGTTACTGTATTTGTTCTCTAAAAGAGCTTTTTTTTATTTAGGGTTTATTTCTTCTTTATGGTGACTTCAAAAATATGTTTTATCCTAAAGATGCCTGACAAAAGAATGAGTCAATATAAAGGCCCATTTACACAAAAGTAAACTAATAATAATATGATGGTATACTATAAAACCACTAGAATCTTTGGTCATACCACCCAGGCCTAATAGGTTAAAAAGACCATGTAGGGAAAGATTACAAAATTATCAGCCTCCTAGTTTATACAAACACAGTGGCCAAAGGTGAAGTCGAGTTATCGTTTCGGTCTGACCTTCTCTAAAAGTTTCTTTTGTATTTGTGTGTTTATAGATTTGGCGAGTTCTGAGAAAGAGCGTTTAGAGGAGAAACAGAGAGCTGCACGCAGGGAACGATCCAAGGACGAGGAGGAGTGGTCAACCAGGTGAGAGGTTCTGAGGATTTAAAGAGATTTGGGGAGGTTTTTTTATAGACCGATTTTATGATTTCATACACTTGTAGCATGACAATCTCATGTTTGTACTCAATATGTCAGTATTATCAGACCAAATCAGATTTACTTTACCTCTAGCATGAAACACAGTGAGCAGAGGTTCAACATGAAGAGAGAGGCCGCTTGTATAATCACTCTGTTATTTTATAATGTCCAAACTCAGAATGTGTAAATTCGTCTACCTCCCAAAATTTCATTTTCTACAAGCAATGCTTGAGTGATGCATTTTACAGATGGAAATAACTAGCTAGACGTTTTAAAATAGACGTTAGTTTGAATTGGAACCCATTTGAACCATAGAGCTTTTATTTATTGGAGTCAGGACTTTATAATGCAGGAATTAATAAAGTGGGTGACATCCATTTACCAGACTGAAGCACATAGCTAACATTTGCAGTATCTTCAGTTTATTGTTCCAGTTAATGCTGGGATTGCATATAAAGTTCAATAAAATTATAAATCACTACAAAATAAACTTTTAAATACTGAAAAATTCTGTCAGTCTGACAGATAGATTGACAAATCTAATTAAAATAAGCTAACAGTGTGCAGATGACTCAGTGAATGACTGTCCTGGCCAAACAGTCAATCACTCCAGAATGCGCCTCCCTTCTCTTTACTTAAGTTTGAAATATTTGCCCAAAATGCTCAAGAGTGAATTTAGCCAACATCATGGTGATTGAAGTATTATCTCTCCATATTTTAGCAGTTGATTGTGTTCGTATTGTTTGCTCCGCAGCTTGTTTTTCTTCGTGTCTTAACATTTATTTCAGATTCACATTTGGTGTTGTAAACACCAAAGTCTGTTTATGCTATAATTAGTTTTAGACCTGCAATGATCTGCTTTGTTGACATTTACTGGTTAAATAAAGACTGAAGAAAAATAAAACAATAATAAGCAAATGAAGATTGACAAAAAATTGCATTCAAAATCTAATTTGTAATGTGTGGAAACTTCCTTTAATGTGTCCCCAACACACTAATTGCTCATGCTGTGCAGCATTTTTCATAACCATGTTATTAAAAACAGATATGGCTTGTTGACTGCCTCCTCAGGTGGTTCCAGATGGGAACAAACCCTCACACAGGAGCCGAGGACTGGCTGTACACAGGTGGATACTTTGACAGGAACTTCACTGACTGTCCCAACATTTATTGACACAGGAGGTGTTTGGTGTTTAAAACAAAAAACAAACAAAAAAAATCTTCTCTTTGCTAGGTTTCATTTTGTTTCTCTGTGAGTCGTGACAGCCAGACGCTCGCTGGTACTGTGTCTTTGTTAGGATCGATGAAAGTTGATTTCAAACAGGTTATCAGATCATCTCCAGCTGACTGTGACATTTGTCTGCAGGAGATGTGTAACACTAAAGAGAACTGTAGAGTTTACTTACTGTAAGCATCAAGCATCTTCTTTATATGCCCTAAACATGTATGTTACTCACCATTCACTCATCCAAGGGTTTAAAAGCAGCCACCAATGTGATCTGTGGCGTGGTGAGCTACCTGGTGGAGGATGCAAAGGAAATATTTTCAGTTTTAGTTCGGGTACTCAGGTACCATAATCTCACCTGTAGATGTTCCACGCTCTTCTGTCAAGCTGCATTCAAATATCAGGGGATATTTAATCGCATCTGCTACTTTTATATAACCTATTTGGAAATTAGATGTCTGTTTTAGTTAGCACTTAACATCAAAGAAAATGTCACAAAGTGTTTCTGTGAATAGAGACTTACAGTAGAAATGAAAGCTGCTTATAACCACGTTTACTGCCTCAGTAAACAGATATGTTGGTACATTATATTGTTCTCCGCTGTAACATAGGTAATGTGTATAATAACCATGCATGCTCACCAACATCATAATTTCCACAAGTTAAAGCCATACAAAAAACTTTTTCTGCACTGAGAATAAAAGCCTCCATATAAACCTTTAAGGCAAAGGGATGCAGAAACGAGACGTTTTTAAAAAGTCTGACACTGGCCGCCTCCCTGGCTCCTTCACCGCTCACACACTGTGAAAATGTTCACAATGCACAGTAAATATCTGTGGGTGAACGGACAGAGTGTCAGACGCCGTTTACACTTGGTTTTAAAATGTGTCAGGTCCAAATACACCGCATTAAATACGAGTATACAAGCCAGTGATATGGCTTATGGCCCATCTCTGTGTGGTCTGGTAGGCACTGTGAACAATAGAGTTGGAGCTAGCTACTGTGACACCACCCACTGGTTTCTGGACTTTTTCTGGGTGCACATTAAAGCCTCAACATTAGCGTGTTACTCTGCTGGTCGTTATGACTCTTTATCCCTTGAAACCCTCCTAGGAATAACCCTTGTCACTCTTCTGTGATCGAAGTGGTTCTGTCATATTTCAGGCCTGTATATCTCACTAACTTCTGGATGTGCATTAGAAGTTAATGAGGGTTTTCTCTGCCTTTGCTGCTACCCTACTTTTGTCTGATAATTCTATCAAAATGTTCCAAAATAGCAGAAACACAGTGATAAGGTCCAGCTCAGTGACTTGGGTGAGGTGAGGCTGCTGCTGCCTATGTCTACACACCTGTCACTCCCCAGCCTTTAGTCTCACCTGCATCCAGTTGTTGTTATGAAGCACAAACTGTCCACATGTACTGACAGCACTTTTTCTATAACGAGCTGTAAACAAGTTGTCTCCATATCTGAAGCTTTAGTTCTACTTGAGGAATTAAGAGGTTTTTTTGGCATCTCTGCGTTGGCCTCATTTTCAGTCCCAGAGCGCAAAGTGCCAAAAACTGCAGCCCCTCTAATAACAACTTGAGACTGGCTCCAAAAACAACTCAGTTCCCACAGGCTCCCATGATAAAATGCCCAACTTTACATCATTAATAAGCGTGTTTACAGCTCCTTCTTCCTTTGATTCCCTCATATTTTATTTTTAACTTTTAAACTCAACCCTATCAATGCTGTGTCACTACAGGCAGCTGCAAAGCCCTGAACTGGACTTATCCACTCTGTTTGTGCTGTTGGAGCATTTTTAGTAGACTATCTGACAAATTATGCAGTCTGTGTTCCTTATTTTCTTTATTTTTATTTGTGTGTCATTCAGCTCTAGTTTGCAGATATGTGTCTCTTGCACTTAATGTATGCAACTTTCTGACAAAGCTTGCTAGCCTTAACTGATCACTCATTGCTCCACCCTCTCATCCAGATATCGTGGTGGCTAAAACGCTGATGTTGAGGTTTCTATAACAGCTGCATGATGTCAGAGAGGCTACTTTATCTCTTACAAACCATCAAGCCAGGACGTGGTGGTTTTTCTTTTTGCTATTTTGTGCACCGTCTTTAAAACTTTGCCTGCCAGTCTCTACATCTGGACTCTCCAGACTCTTGACTGATGACAGACAGGTGAATACTTGGGGCACTTTGACACACAGATTGTAAGGAAGTCTGAGCACATGTGGTCCGATCCTTGGAGGCAACACTGTGATGAGTCTTGACTGTTCACTTGTGATCCAATTTCCAGAGTGGTTTTTTAAAACCAAGTGTAAACACTGCATTAAATACATATTTTTAATAATGCTCTGAGCTTCGGTGCTGCCAAACAATATTAAACATCATAGGTAATACTTATAATAATGAACACACTGATTTTCTGCTCTAACTTCACTTTGGAGCTTATAGGATCGTAAACACGTATGATAATGTTTCCATGAAAATGGTTAATAAGCTTTCAACTACAGCTTGAGTCCCGTTTTCTTTTCTTTTTTTCTTTTTTTAATTTGTTTACATTTTTAGCAAATGCCTGCCATTAAAAACTACGCCAAATTAGTTATTCTGAGGTTTTTTGGAGGGTTGTACCCGTGGACGTACAGGCCACTGCGACAGGGATACTTTAATACTGTAGATAATGTAAAAATTCTCAGGCAAGTTCTGCAGTGAATAGAGGGCATCCTTTGTTCTGAGTGGATTGTTGGATATTTACATAATGATATCCTCTGGAAATATAAGTTAAACTAACACTAAAAATGTAAAAAGATTACAGACATCTGTTCACATTGGCCTGAGAAAGAGTAGAGGCATCTGTCTCACTGCTCCTCCATTGAAGGTGCACTCCATAGTTTGAACACCTCGGCTTCAAAGTGACTGTGTTGTGCCGTTTGTTTGTACAATGATCCCTGTGAGCCAAAAGTTCAGACTGCTATAAACACTCATTTTCAGACTTTTTTTTTTCCTACTCTTCACTCCATGTGATGGTAGTGAGAGTGGATATCCCTAATTTGGTCAACAGCTATGGCCTTAGGCACTAAGACCCCACCCACCTGCAAGGAGCAGCCAATCAGAAGAACAGTAGTTCTGAGATAAACACTTTGTTCAGAGGTAGAAAGTATAAAAGATAGCTGTAGCTTTGTATTTTAACCCTGTAGTCTTTTTAATGGCCACCAGAGGGCGACCTGAATCCTTGCTTACTCAGTAAACAGTTTGCTGGTGTGTTTATAGAGTCATGTACTAGATTCAGATCATGTTCAATAGAGCACTTTGGTAACTTGTGGTCATGTGATTGATAGTGAGTCAGAGCTGCGTCTCGGTCCTCACACCTGATTTCAAAACACCAAAGTAATTAAAATGTTCAACTCGAGGCTTCATAGCAGGACTTCATTCAACACTGGGTGACGTCCCTGTTGCTGTGTATGTCTTTTATGTTTTTTGTGATTTAGACACAGAGTGAACTGAATGAGCCATGTGTAAGATGGGGTTATTTTGAACTGTGAGTTATGCAGAGCTAATCCAGTACAGTCCAAAAAAGAAAACATGAAGCTGGGAATGAGCATAATCTGTCCCCTTAATGACAAAGCTGCATCATTTTGGCGCCTTTTTCACACGTGGATGAGTAACACTTTGAAAGCAATTTTTTATTTTTTTTCCACCAATCGGAGCCGTGCTTTCAGACACAGTTAAAAGCAAATAAGACGGGATGCTGTAGGCATCATGAAACCTATGCAAACTGATCCTTCCAGTCTACCCTCCTGAAATGTGAAATAAAACACTCTTTAGCTAGCAGCCTGTGTGCTGGAGACACTACAGAGGCAGCAGGTAATGAATATTGTGTGCTGGTAGTAAAATGCTCACAGTAGTTTCTTTTTGTTTCTAAGCACTAGTGTTGCATTAAACTGCACATTTCAAATGCTCACTGTCCTGTGCACATATGTACGGTGAAATATCCCACATCATGTCTTCCCCTCTGCTGCTGTTTGTGTCTTTACTCTGAATTCAAAGCACTTTGTGACTCCTGCAGCCGCTCAGAGCTGCAGGATCAATCTGATCCGATCTTGTTTTATCCCCGCTGTCTCTTTGTCGAGCCTCTTTTTGAAAATGTTTACATTGTATGTTTGTCGATCTGTTGTTTCCTTTCCTCTTCATACTGGTATCCACACAGCCGTATGCATACAAAGCATATTTAAGAAATAAATTATGGACTACAAAATCCTTGTGTTGGAAAATCTGGTTATTCTCTCCAGATGTTTTTCTCTCATAACCACCACACGACACTACTTCTCATTTTTGTCTTTTAATTAACAATTTTAAAAAGATTCAAGGCCATTTTTAGTTTTATATAATAGTGGAAAAGAAGTGTACTGGTATTGATTTTGGTATTGATGTTTGTAGATGATGCTGTGATCTGTAGTAAGAGTAGCAAGCAGGTGGGAGAGACCCTGGAGAGCTATGGATGCTTTATAGAGAAAAGGAATAAATATCAGCAGAGGCAAAACGGAATAATGCAAGGAGCAGAGGCTGGGAAGGTAGATGAGTTTAAGTGCCTAGCTTAACCATCCAAAGTAACACAGTACATGAACGGTGAAGAAATTAGTGCAGGGAGGGTGGAGCACATGGTTTGTGACAGAAGGATAGCGTGAAAGGGAAGGTTTACAAGATGGTAGTGATGAAAGACAGGAGGCAGACCTGAAGAGATTAGGATTTGCACTGAGAGAGTGGACAGGATTAGAAATGAGAACATCAGAGAGACAGTTCAGGTCGAGCAGTTTGGAGACAAAGTTAGAGATGGTTTGGACATGTGCAGAGGAGGGATGGTGGGTATACTAAAGAAAGAATGCTGAATATGGAGCTGGTAGACAGGAAGACCTCAGAGAAGATTAATGGATGTAGTGAAGGAGGATTTCAGAGGGTTGATGCAACATGGGAGGACGCTACAAATAAGGTGAGATGGAGGCAGATGATCCGCTCTGGCAACCCGTAAAGGGAGCAGCTGAAAGAAGAAGAAAACATTTAATTCCGAGCCTCTGAGACCTCTGGGCTGTGTTTAAAAATGTCAAATTCCTAGACAGATGAGTCAATACATTTGTTAAACCCACCATTTATTGTAGTGCTGTGCAGCGCCCAAAAATGTGAATCTTTAAGTATGTAGAGACAAAACAAAACAGTTTTACACATTTATTGCATCATGAAAACTAAAATGTGTAGCACACCAGCTTTATTAAACAATAATGCACACGGTGGGGCTGCTCACCTGTATCGCTGGGCACATAGGAGCCCAGTGATACAGGCTCCTATGTGCTGCGTGTAATATTAAAGCAATGAAATGCAAAGGTGATTATTCTTAAGTGGTTCAAAACTTTGCAGCTAATTTCCGTTTTATCCTGGCCCATATTTACTTTTCTGGCTTCTTGCTTTTAGCCCATTAATGTGAAGAAAGTGGGCGAAGGTTCAAGTAAAGTGTGAGTTCACTTGCTTCTTAATCCTATGCCTAAAATGAATAGAAAGCTATTTATTTTTCTATTTCAGGCAAAGGCAAAGATGGTGTGTGTCAAAACCGAGCTGCAGCTGAACTTGTTGCCTTCATATTAACCATAATTACAGATGTGCAAGAAGACTATCACGTAAGACCATAATTACAGCCTTCAGCTTCCTTTCATCCTCTCAAGATTTACTCAGAGGCAGTTGGCAAAGTTGCATCCAATAATATTATTGTCATCCACTTGCTAAATGCCAAACCTGAAGCCTGAATTTTATTTTAAAGCTGGATATATCAGAGTTTCTGACCTCCCAGCTCTAGTTTAATGGGATCTGCGCACCTTGGGTTCACTATAGGCAGAAGTGGAAGTTATGGCATGGAGCCCTAATCACTCAAAATACTTTCCTTTAATAGTCAAAGGAGCTTGCAAAGAAAAGCGTCTGGACTTCTTTAAGTTACTTGAAGACGTTTCACCTCTCATCCGAGAAGCTTCTTCAGTTCTAAGGTCAAATGGTGGAGAGTCCCAGATATAAACCTAGTGGGAGTGTCCCACTACGATGGCCTGGATGACTGAGAACCTTCACAGACATATTTTCCTTTAATATTTTCTTGCTTTCAGAGTGACTTTATTCCACAAGATCTTTGTCGATTCATCAGACTGTAACTGGAAAATGTTTTGCTGAGCTCAGTAAACGTATGAAAATCTCCAAACCTGCAGGTTTGATACGTAAAACGAGTGGCTCGTGTTATCTCTACCAAACATGCGCAGCGGATTTAAAGTCCACCTTATTGACACATGATTCCACCAATCACAGCGAAGCACCGGCACCGCTCAGCCAATCAAAGTTGCCGACGCCGAGCCCGACCTTTCTGCGGCCGAACGATATTTCTGAGAGAAGCGTGAGTAAAAACATCTTATTTCTTTACATGTAAATGTTTGAATTTGGTAACGTGGACTACGGGAACAGGTTTATTTTCACTGTGTGTGAATTTAGAGCCACAGCCCGGGCTCGACCTCACGTAGCTTAGGACGGGCTGTGGGATGCAGAGTCATCTGTGAGGGGCTGGAGGCTGCTCCTGTCCCTGTTGTTATTATGGAAGCAGTGGTTTAACTCCAGCTACATTATCAAATATGCATCTAAACCACAGTCTTAGTTAGATTTACAGTGATCACGATGATGTAGCAGAGCTGTGTTAATCCTTAATGCTTCTAACACAATGACACGTTTACATTAAATTGGCTGTTAGGCTTCAAAAATCCAAGTGCAGACCAGAATGAAGGTCTGCGATGATTGTAAATGCTGGGTAATACTAGTCTTCATCGTGGTTACACAGCGTTTCATCCAATGCATGAGCAGGGTGTGTGTTATAAAGCTGCAATGATTATACTTCAGAACAAATCCCACAAATGGATTTAGCTTTCAGGTATTGTCTCAGTCAGAACTATCAAACATTTACCTGCTCTAAAATGTGAGAATTTATGCTGATAATATATTGCCGAGAATATTTTATAATTTCAAGGACTCTAGGTAAGGAGAAAAAATATCCTACCTGATGGAAATCAGAATAAGGACAGAAAATTGACTGAAAAGGTTGCCAATCAAAAAAATAAGAGAGGTGTGTTTGTAGGAATAAAGGTGAGACTTTCAGACTATGTAAGCTGTCAAGCATGGTGGTGGTAGCATCGTGCCCTGCAGCTTTTGTGCAGTCAGTTCGCCACACAAAGTGGATGGAACAATGAAGAAGTAGGACTATCTCCAAACCTCACTTTGGTGTAGACTGATCTGTAGCGCCTACCAGAGTGGGGAGGTTGGAAGAGGTCATCAGACTCATGACCATCGTGTCATCGCAAACATCACAATCTGCAGACAGCCCTTCTGAGGTGCTGTCATTTGTGAACAGGGAGAAGAGTGCTTAGAGGGTTCAAAGTAAATAGAGCTGCTCCTTGCATATAAAAGCCTCTCATAAAAGGAACGAGTGTGAAGTTTGGTGTCATTTTCATTTTATGATGGACAGATCAGAACTAATATTTTTAGTGCGATGCTAGAAAACAGAGATTGAAGCTGCTTTCCCTTCTGCTGTGCTTGAATGTGAAGCTTCACTTAAAGTACAAACAAAGTTTATAGAGACTTCTTGTTGTAGCGTGGGTAAGAAGATGGAGTTAGATGGTCGGTGACCAGACCTCGTCGATACAGAGAGGCTGGGTGTGCTGTGCAACGTGATGCATCGCCTCAATGTTCATGATAAACAGAGAAGGTTGAGTTTAGTTTGAATGCAAAGTCACAAAATAGCTAATCAAAAGGATGAAATATAAAAAAACCAAATGAGAAAAAACAAATATATTATGTAATCTGTACTGCTGTGATCATCTTATCTGCTGCAGACAAACAGATGTTACAAAGAAAGGATCATAGAGTCATAAAATCTGAGAAGATTATTATTTGACTCATTATAAGCACAGAGAATAAGATTGTGGACCATAACATAATTACATGTTATTTTATTCTAATATTTAGGTCACTAAAGCAGCTGTAAACCAGTCAGTGCTTATCACCGTCATCATCATGGCCTCTGGAGCGTTGTTCCCCAGCATGGTGTCTGGGTCCCGCGGCTCCTCCAGTAAGTACCTGGTGGAGTTTCGTGCTGGTAAGATGACCATGAAGGGCAGCACGGTGACGCCTGACAAGCGTAAAGGTCAGGTCTACATCCAACAGACGGACGACTCCCTCATCCATTTCTGCTGGAAGGATCGGACCACCGGGAACGTGGACGATGTAGGTAACGCCATCCAGATGAGGTTAACTGGTGTTTGAATTTCTTAATATCACAGCAGTCATTTCCATTTGCCAATTTAGGACCTGATCATCTTTCCTGATGACTGCGAGTTCAAACGGGTGAATCAGTGCACTACCGGACGAGTTTATGTGCTGAAATTCAAAGCTGGCTCCAAAAGACTCTTCTTCTGGATGCAGGTATGCAGCTGCTCCAGACTCGTCTGTTTACTAATCCTTTGTTTCCCAGCATGTTTTCTCTTTTTATTCAAGCTAAATATAATTATTTCTTACCGAAAGGTTACTGACTTTTCTCCTGAATGTTTCACTAAATTGAAGAAGATTCAGGAGAATCATCTCATGACATCCCAGTTCACTTCAAACCAAGCAGACAAAAACTGGTTCATCTGTTGTGCTGTCCATATAACTGGCCCCTGGGTCATTACATGGAAAATCAGTTCAATTGTCAATTTTTAAAATTCTGTTTTATTTATTTAGGGCCAAATCACAACAACAATCAGCAACAGTTGCCTCAACACCCTTTATATTGTCTGGATCCTACAATAATACAGAGAAAACCCCAACAATCAGCCTTCTGCCATGAGCGTTTGAGGGTGAGGGGAGGAAGGCAGGACAAAGACAGGCTGTGATAACTAACGATTAAATGCAGAGAGGTGTAAAACACACAGTGAGTGAAAAAGAAAGATTTGAAAATCAGATTTGACTGATTTTTACACATAAGAATCCACCTCGTTTCTGTCACCTTCCTTTCACGTAAGCCGATAACAAATCTTCCTGCTTCTGGTTCAGATCCAGCACTCTTTGGTAGTAGGCCAAGTTTCCCTTGGAAGGGATTTTCAGTTTCCAGCGTGAGCAATATTCCCATTCAAGCTGAAGTCATAGGACAGGTAGCTTTCTGTTGACTGCTTAAACAGACCCGGATGCCTTTGGCAGACGTTTAGAGGAAATGAGAGGATACAAAGGATAAAAACGAAGCAAAAAAACAACATTCATGATCTTTTGTTTTTGTGTATTGCAATAATAAGGCTTGTTCTGCTTTACACCTCAAAATGTTAATGTTCAGTAACCCTGGCATTTTGTTTTTCTGATCTCAGGAGCCAAAGACTGACAAGGATGACGAGTACTGCCGCAAAGTGAACGAGTATCTTAACAACCCGCCCATGCCCGGTGCTCTCGGCAGCGGCGGCAGCGGAGGACACGATCTGTCTGCGCTCGGAGGTAACAAACACGCTGTGTCGTAGTTTAAACCTGTCGTGGGTAAGAAGCTGAACTGTCTCACCTTCATGGGTGTCACCTGTCTTCTCTGCTTGCATGTAAAGGTGAGGGTGGCCTGCAGAGCCTTCTGGGTAACATGAGCCACAACCAGCTGATGCAGCTTATTGGACCAACTGGACTGGGAGGGATTGGTGAGTACCTTCATGACTGAGTCCACAAGCTAACAGCGTGAAAACATCTCATTAACAATATCGGTGAGATGTTGAGCTCTGTTTGTGTGATTGACAGGTGGTCTCGGGACACTGGCTGGTCCAGGCTTGGCCAACCTTCTTGGAAGTAGCAGCAGCAGCAGCAGCAGCAGCGTTCCTGCAGCCAGCAACTCCTCCACAAGGTGTCTTATTTACATTTCTGTTAAATATATTGAAGGATTCCAGAATATTTTTGAGGTGGAAAACAAGATAAAATGAGAAGTTCCAATAAAAGGGAAGCTATGAAAGAGAAGGTTTTAGCATCAGTACAGCAGAGCTCAAATGTTGACTATAACCTTAAAAATAACAGTTTAGCCATGAACTGTATATAAAAGATGGACATAGATATGGAGCTGTCACCCAATGATTAGCAAGTTCCCCTTTTGAATCCTTAAGATGAGCAATTTTGACTTTTCTGACACTGAGATTAAAATCACTAAGGTCAGAGGTAAAGTGAGGAGTCTTTTTTTTTTTATATACTTCAACGCTAAGTCGCCACCTGCTGGTCATGAAAAAGAATGCATGTTTACTTTTGCTTTGCAACCTGAAAGCTAAATCCTTCTTTGAGTTCAGTTTGTAATGAGTCATGAGTTTTCTTCCAGAGAAGCTCTGAGCTCCAACTGATATGATTATTTCCAAAATCCCAAAAAGTTGATTCTGTTCATCTGGATGTAGCTTTTTCAATGGGAGAAATGTTTCATCACTCATCCAGTTGACTTCTTCAGTCTCTGCTGACTGCAGGTTTTCCCAGCCTTATAAAACAGTACCTTTGCATAATGACTGAAACTAGCACCACTGGTGAACAACAGGCTGTGAGGTCAGTTCCTTGATCATTAATATGCAAATTGTCATGACCATTGATCAACAACCACTGATAAGTAAGAAAATAAGTAAGTAAAATGTATTTATATAGCACTTTTCAAAAATAAAAATCACAAAGTGCTTTACAATAAAAGACCATTGATCAAAATCAAATCCAAGGACGTACCACAATTCACAGATCACATTAGCTCAGTGGACCAACACATCAAGTTCACCAGGGAGGATATAAAAAATGGCAGGTTAGCCTTCTTATACTGAGATTTCCATCAGTAATCGGGGACATTTAAAAGTTGATGTGTACCGTAAACCAACACAGATGGATCAGTATTTAAGGTTTGACTCTCATCAGCCACTGGAGCACAAACTGGGTGTCATCAGGATGCTTCAACATAGAGCGAACACCATCCCCGCAGACAGAGCGGCCAGGGAAGCAGAAGAACGTCACATCAAGAAGGCCCTGAGTACATGTGGTTATCCCAGCTGGACGTTTGTCAAAGCTGAGAAGGCGCATAAAGAAAGCTCCAGCCGATCCAGGAAATAAGGACTGCTACCGAAGCGAAAACCCTTAGTGATCTCTTATGTGTCAGGAGTATCGGAACATTTGAGACACATTTTCTCTAAACATAGCATCTCTGTGGCTTTCAAACCCCAAAACACACTGCGCCAAAAATTGGTCCACCCCAAAGATCGGGTCCCCCGACACAAACAGAGTAATGTAGTGTACGCTGTTAAGGGCCAGGAGGATTGCCATGATTTATAAATCAGGGAAACCAAACAACCTCTGGTGAAGGGTTAGGGGTTGTGATTTTACATAATGTTTTGCTAAACATTTCCATCCACAGTCCGTCCACAGCCGTCACCCCAACCTCTACCTCCGCTGCTAGTCGGCTCGGCTCCTCCCAGGTTCCCACCACTCCCATCACTCCCTCTGCCACCTCAGCGGCCTCCCCAACAGCCACCACCCCCTCCACCCCTGCTGTGTCCTCCGTGGCGGCAGCAGCAGCCAACCCCACGCAGCCCATCCAGCTGAGAGACCTGCAGAGCATCCTGGCCACCATGAACGTACCTGCCAGCAGCCAGGGAGGTGAGGATTTGATGGAAGCTTCAGGAAAATTGAACTTTGTTCTCCTAAAAACTGAGATTTGTTTTTGGGTTTTTTTGGTTTTAAATCTGAAAGTAAATGAATAATTAGACCTAATTAGTGAAATCTTCACTAATTAAGCGCCAAATAATTAAGACTGTGATCACAACAGTGTCGCTAATTCTGCGTAATTTTTGCATTATAATTCAGTTTGCTGCAGGAGCACGAATCCCCTGAAAATTCTGCAGGCTGTCACTGTTTTGATTAAATTTCATTGTGCTGCGCTACATTAGGCACAGCTTCCTGCTGATGTGCTGACAGATTAATATACAAAAAGTAAGATGGCAGAGGAAGAAAAGGGCCAAAGACAGTGTGTGATATTGAATTAAGTTTTATAAGAAAAATTGCACAATATGCCCTCATTAGACATTTTATTAGATACAAATTGCTAGCACCAGATTGGGGCTGGAAACATTCCTTAGAGGTCTGGTCCATATTGACCTGATAGCATCACCTATTGGGCCTTTAGAAGCTGGGTGCACTGTGGTTCTGGTCAGTGCAATGCTTAGATAGGCTGTGGGGGTTAAATGGTTATTAGTTGGTGAATGAACCAACAGAGGTTCTCTCAGATGAAGACTTCCTAACTTACTGTTTGATTCACTCCCAGCACATCAGCATCCAGGCCTTAAACCTGTATTCTTGTGGACTTCATAAGGACAGTAAAGCAGAATATACTTTAGGGATCAGTCAGATCCACCCTCAGAGATAACGTCAAAACCTGACTCGACATACAGGTGATCTCACAGCCACCACTAAACATCTCAGACGAAGATTTTATCTGACTTTGTAACTGAGGAACACAAAGAAGTAAAAGTAGTCACGACCTGAAGCACAGCCTGCTTTATCTTCCCTTTTAACTTTAATTTCAATCATAATTTTACTAAATTAACAATAGTGACTGAGATCATAAAGCCCTTTGAGAGCTCCATTGTTTGACCGTTTAAGCTCCAATAATAAAGATTTTCTATGGCGCTATGGCACAGATGACTGAATTATTACCCTTAAGTCAGAAAGAAACCTCATGATCTAAAGCAGCAATAATCTCACTGAGGCTCAGAATTACAGATTACAGATTCACTTGCATCTAACTGTGCTTGAAAAAAGTGATTTTTGTGTCTCGTATGTTTGAAATATGAATGATAATGTTGTTGTTTGCATTAACCAGTCAGTGTGGGTCTTTGTTGCCCGTAGTGGACCTCGCGAGCGTCCTGACGCCTGAGATCATGGCTCCCATCTTGGCCAATCCTGAGGTTCAGCAGAGGTTGATGCCCTATCTGCCCTCCGGAGAGTCCCTGCCTCAGAGCTCAGAGGAGCTGCAAAACACGCTGAGCTCACCTCAGTTTCAGCAGGTGGATGTCCTGTATAGTTTTTTTTTTTTTTTTTAAACAGAGAGGAACTGACTGTTCCCTTCAAAGTGATACAGTTTCCTCATTTGTCATTTAAAACTGCTGTAGCTTTGTTCTTCTTTTATTATAGTGTTTGGTTTATGCTGTGTCATATTATATCCACATTTGTTGCACCTGTAGCAGTTTCAGGCTGATAAATGCACACATTTTCCTACTAAACCTAAATATTTTATTATCCTTGATTTCAGAAATTTCATCTGAACTGAGATACGGTGTGTTTGAGAGGATCCGGGTTGTTGGCATTTAGCATCTTGTAGTGGCATTTGTCCTTATTGTTGGTATTTATGGTCTCTCTGCAGGCTATGAGCATGTTCAGCAGCGCGCTGGCGTCCGGGCAGCTGGGGCCTCTAATGAACCAGTTTGGCTTGCCTGCAGAGGCCGTCGACGCTGCTAACAAAGGAGGTCAGTGTTGACTCATGTCGCGCAGAGACGCTGTACCTGATTGTTTCAGCTCTGCAAAACTTAAAGGTCAACAGCAACATTACGTTTTGTCAGCCGTGAAATGTAAGAAACATTTAATAATGTGCAGCAAGTGAGACGATTTTTAAAGCGCACTAACACTGAAAAGTTTGCAGAACGGCATGCAGCTGTCCTAGCGGACGCTCCAAACCTGTTTCAGTCCACACAGACTCGCACGTTGCGATGTTAAAACGTGACAGCATAAAAATCATGCTTACTGCTGTTTGTGGCCTCGATTGTTTTCACATCGACAAATACTGACATCTACAGTGGTGTGCAAAAGTTTGGGCACCCCTGATAATTTTCATGATTTTCCTTCATAAATCATTGGTTGTTTGGATCAGCAATTTCATTTAAATATATCATATAGCAGATGAACACAATGGTATTTGAGAAGTGAAATGAAGTTTATAGGATTTACAGAAAGTGTGCAATAGTAACTTAAACTAAATTAGGCAGGTACATAAATTTGGGCACCCCAACAGAAAATTACATCAACATTTAGTTGACATTTAGCCTCCAAACACTTCTGATCGCTTCCAATGAGAGTCTGGATTCTGGGTGAAGGGATTTTGGACCTTTCGTCTTTACAAAACATCTCCAGTTCAGTCAGGTTTGATGGTTTCTGAGCATGGACAGCCTGCTTTAAGTCACACCATAGATTTTCAATAATATTCAGGTCTGAGGACTGAGATGGCCATTCCAGAACGTTGTACTTGTTCCTCTGCATGAATGCCTTAGTGGATTTTGAGCAGTGTTTAGGGTCATGTTGAAATATCCAGCCCTTCAACTTCAACTTTGTCACTGATTCTTGAACATTGTTCTCAAGAATCTGCTGATATTGATTGGAATCCATGCAACCCTCAACTTTACCAAGATTCCCAGTACCTGCACTGGCCACACAGCCCCACAGCATGATGGAACCGCCACCAAATTTTACTGTGGGTAGCAAGTCTTTCTCTTGGAATGCTGTGGTCTTTTTCCACCATGCATACCGCCTCTTGTTATGCCCAAATAACTCAGTTTTAGTTTCATCAGTCCACAGCACCTTATTCCAAAATGAAGCTGGCTTGTCCAAATGTGCTTAATCATACCTCAAGCGACTCTGTTTGTGGCATGTGCGCAGAAAAGGCTTCCTCTGCATCACTCTCCCGTACAGCATCTCCTTGTGCAAACTGCGCTGAATAGTTGAACGATGCATAGTGACACCATCTGCAGCAAGATAATGTTGCAGGTCTTTGGAGCTGGTGTGTGGGTTGACTATGACTGTTCTCGCCATCCTTCATCTCTGCTTATGTAAGATTTTCCTTGACCTGTCACTTTCGGCCTTAACTAGAACTGTCCCTGTGGTCTTCCATTTCCTCACTGTGTTCCTCACAATGGAAACTGACAGCTGAAATCTCCAAGATAGCTTTTTGGATCCTTCCCCTAAACCATGATGTTGAACAATCTTAGTTTTCAGGTCATTTGAGAGTTGTTTTGAGGCTCCCATGTAGCCACTCTCGAGAGAAGATGCAAAGAGGAGAAAAACTTGCAATTGGCCGCCCTAAATCCAGTCATTTGTCATGACTGGATTTACCTGTGTATGTATGTTAAGGGTCAATGAGCTTACCAAATAAATTCTATGTTTCAATAATTATTGCTAAAGGTATTCAAATGAATAAAACAACAAGGGTGCCCAAATTTATGTACCTGCCTAATTTAGTTTAAGTAACTATTGCACACTTTCTGTAAATCCTATAAACTTCATTTCACTTCTCAAATTTCATTGTGTTCATCTGCTATATGATATATTTAAATGAAATTGCTGATCCAAACAACCAATGATTTATGAAGGAAAAACATGAAAATTATCAGGGGTGCCCAAACTTTTGCATACCACTGTATCTGCTGTGCGACAGAGCCCGTCCAATAAGCTTGTGCTTAGTTTTTTTTATTTACAAGTCAGGTCAAAGTTTATTTCTACAGCACATCTAAAACAAGCTCAGCTCACCAACGTGCTACACGGACGTTAAAAAAGCCATTAGAAGCTATTCTAATGGACGCAAATCTACATGTTTTATTGATATACTGAGAGGTTCAAACTTGACATTAAGGGTACTGGGGAGCTTATCAAATGCTGTCTTTGTGGGAGGAAGACCGTGTTTTAAAGTGAATTAGTGACTGAGCAGGTTCTGTTGCATCGTTCGCTTTGGAGCTTGGCTCTGTGAATGTCTAAGAGCAGTAGGTTTGTAATGTAGCATCAGGGCTCTGGGAGGATTTTAGGGCTGCTCAAGAGGGTGGCGCCAAACCAGTGAGACTCTTAAAACAAGTAATAAAAATTTAAACCAGCCTTGAGGCTTAGGAGACCACCTTCTCTACAAAATATGGTCACCTCTAAATGTGAGGAATCAACGTTGAGTGGAGGGCGGCCAGGATACTAACACTTATGCTTCAAAAGTGAAGTCCAGAAGTTTTCTTTATGGGTTTTAGTATATCGTTAAAAACATATTTTTTTTCAGTTTCTTCTTCTTAGGCTGAGTTTAGTTTTCCATGAGGGGTGCAACGATATTCGTATCGATATTGAACCGTTCGATACAGTGCTTTCGGTTCGGTACGCATATGTATCGAACAATACAAAATTTTTAATTTATTTTATCAACTTTCCTTCTGACGATGCTGTCTGTGTTGAGCGCTCAGTGGATCTGTGTTCGACTACTCCGCCTAGGCTCGACAGTGCAGCCTAGGCGGAGTAGTCGAACGCAGATTCACTGAGCGCTCAACACAGACAGCATCGTCAGAAGGAAGAGTGCAGGGCATTCAGATCTGGCGTTTGGAATTATTTTGGTTTTCATGTGACGTATGACCCTGAAGGTAAGCGAGTCATGGACTAAAGTAAAACAGTATGTTTGCCATGCAATGCTCAATTACATGGGTGGGAGCTAGTGTGTTAGCGCAGTTAGCTCGTTAACATGTTGGCCATCTAGCCCCATGCATGGGGCGATCGGCGGTAGCTCGTTAACGGAGATTTGCCGTGTTGTGGCGTTAAGGTCATTTCAACGAGATTAACCTGAAAGCACTAGTGGGAACACAACGAATATGACTCCACATTTACGCCGACATCATCCTAGTGCAAAGACAAGTTGAAGCAGAAAAAAAACAAGCAAGCATGCTACTAACTTTAGCCGAGTCATTTAGACAGCTGTTAGCACATGATTCTCCTTATGCTGCTGAGAATATAGCCCAGAAGAAGCGGATAGTATAGCTTTTATTTTGGAAAGAGCCATTTCTCTGTAATAAACTCTCTTTTCCAAAGATGAGTGATTCCTCAATCAGATACAGGGCTCGCAATATCGCTAGCCCGACGTCCCGGGGCTAGCGATCTTTTCAGTCGGGCTACCAAAATCTATCTCTTCCCTGCCCGTCGGGCTATTGTAGGAAAAATATATGTCAATGCTTTTGCATTCTTTCAGAAATGTAGCTGGGTAATTATGTCATTGGCATCGTGAGCCACTGTCAATATGTGACATATTGAAGTCGCGTTTGAATTTGCGCTTGTTTTTTTGCTTTCACTTTGCAATCGTGCGAACTGTGTATAGAGAGCGACAGCACTGATCTGTGAGTGATGATAATTTGTGCACCAATTCCTCTGACATCGTCTTATTAATTGTTAGCTTACTATGCAAACATGACGCAGCAAGCTTAAACATGTGAGAGGTTGATCGCGCAGAGAATCGCTGAGCTTATGTAAGTGCGCGTGTAAAAGCAGCAGGATATATATTTGACTACGATGACCTGGATGACTGAGAACCTTCACAGACAGATATATATTTTAGTTCTGCTGAGCCAAATAAGACAGGTCAGGGTGAAGAAGTGACAGCCAAAGAAAAGCTTACCACAAAACGGAGAAGTTATGACAAATCAGACTATAAGGCAAAAAGAAAGTGCAGCTTTATGGTTTTATGGACAAAAGAATTTCTGTGGCTGCAATATGACGAGCTAAATAACCAGGGCTGCACATAAGTGGTCCGCAGGTGCGCATTCGCTGTCAAAATAAAAAACACGCACAAGGGTTAGGGTTAAATTTAAAAACTGTACTTTTGAGTTAAAATATATATTTATAATTTTAATAAATGACAAATTAAAAAGGCATGAACATTTTTTTTGTATCGAAAAAATATCGAACCGTGACACCAAAGTATCGAACCGAACCGAACCGTGAATTTTGTGTATCGTTGCACCCCTAATATATGTATATATGTATATATATATATATATATATATATATATATATATATATATATATATATATATAAATCTGCCTGAATGACAGACGCATAGTTGGTCCATTTATGTGTCGCAACAAATCAGAGGGCACGCTGACGTCCGCGCGGGGCCTCCTGCTCGCCCTGTAATGATGAAATGTGCGTCACTCAGCCTCAATAGAAACTGCCACATTCCTGCAAGGCCTAAATTGTAATACTGGAATGAAAGATGAAAGCCTTTCTGTGCAGGAGCGTGCCAGAAAAAATCTCTCTCATGCGTATGATTTAATGAAGCTGCCCGCTGAGCAGCATGTACTTCGCTGTGCACCTCCAGCTTCTGTTCGTACACAGTGTCGTATGAAATCTGACGTTTCCTTTGTGTTGAGTCCCCACATGGAACAGTCGCAAATTGTTGGAACAAGAATGCTTCAATTCTGTTTTATTTAAGTCTGATTTAATCCTGCTTTAATCAGTTCAGCAGCTGTGCTAATGTGATTGATCATTTGAAAAACTTTAACAATCAGCCTTTGATCAACAAAGAAACACAAAGGAGCTGAAACTGGGCCTTAGTACACCAAGGCAAATATTACATTAGCAATAATCCATGAATAGCTGTAGGTTTTATCTCTGTTTTAGATCAACTTCATGTGATTTTATTTTTAATAAAAAGTTTCGTTTTAAGTTTAGACCAAACTTTGACAGCTTAATTATGCTACTTTATATATTCTTAACAACATTTCACCTGGGTTGATGTTAGTCGACAGACTTTGGAGTTTGTGATTTATTTTTTTTTACACTTAAATATTTGATTGAATAAAAGCAGTTTAATTATATTTTAATAACACTGTACTTGTTTTAAATCCTTAACGCCACAATATTAAAATGCTTTGACACTAACGTTGCAGTAAGAACCAGCGATAGATTAATTTTGTAGTAAACAAATAAAATTATGTTTGCATCTGTGTGAAGTTTTGAAACAAAACGTGTTAAATGCTAACAGAAATAATTTTCTGTCCAGGTAAAATTTGAAATGTAGTAATTGTTTTAACTTTAGTGGAGAAAAGCTCTTTAAACTGTGGATGAGAAATTGCTTCCAGGTTATCATGTAGTTAGCTGAGCAGGTTAACTTCAGCTCCAGCTTTGAATTCTGCTCCTTTATTCTTTCCAGATGTGGAGGCTTTTGCTAAAGCCATGGAGACGGAGACAAAGTCTGATCAAGACGGCGACTCCAAAGACAAGAAAGACGACGATGAAGACATGAGTCTGGACTGAGCGCTCTTTTAAGAAATATTATTATTTAATGTATTTATTTTGCTGCTTAGCTGCCGTTTTATTCCCGCCACACCTCAAGGGTAAAGATTGTGGTTGATGTAGTGGAAAGTGTGACTCCCAGCTGATAGTGCTGTGTTGAATTAATATCTACTGATGTAACTGGGTGAACATGTACTCCACCTGCATGTCAGCTACTAGCCTATCCTGTCCAAACATGAGGGAACAGTAAAAATAATAGAAACACTTGTTAGTGTCTGACTGTTTTTGTTTTAGTAGCCAAGAAGACAAGTCAAACTTAATTTTTCAGTGTCTTAAAATATATTTTAAAAACATTCATTTTACGGAACAGTGTAAACACACAATGATCATCCAACAATTCGACAACAACCGTACATTTTCTGCACATTTTGAACACTTTTTTAAATTTAATCACATCAGGCAAACACAGTAAACTGAATCACAAGTAAGAAGACAGATTATCTTTCCCAGACAAGACCAACATTTAAAGATCAACCACAGAAAGACAAAGAAATGTCACTTCGATCATTAACAATTTCACTGCCGCTGTGATTTCAGGCACTTTTTGTCTGTACTTGACGTGTTTCTACCGTCCGGTTCATCTATTCATGGAGTCACAATGAAAACACCACAATCTTCCAGTGATGATCGCTACGGCGTCTTTGGGTTTGACTTTACAAAAGATTAACGGCTCAGTCGCACTAGAGTAAAATAGGTTGACAACCTCCGATGTTCAGCTTTTGAAGAGAGGTTCGGCGCGCTACACCCTCAACATCTGGGCCACAGCTTTCAACTGCAGGTCACCTTTTCTAAAGAAGCAAGTCTCTAAATTTAGACTCGCTCGAGGTTTACCAGTGAGACAGGAATTATTTGCAAACACACAGACTGATTGCAACATGTTGGCAGAGTCATTTTGCACCAGTGAGTGGAACAGGACACGCAACTACATCCTTTAAATCTACGCGATCCTGGTTGGATTCTAAATAAAAACAGTTCATGTGAATTTTTGTGTAGATCCAACAGATAGTTAATTCCCACATTATCACAAACTGATTGCATATAATTAACATCATTCATTTGCTAACAGACTGCTTGCAACTCAAAGTTTCTTTGAAGACTGAAACTGAGTGACTGCAAGCCTGAAAAATGTCTTTGACGCAACGTTCTCAAGGTCATTTTACATAGTTTGTTCCAACCCTTTTTCCATAGTGTGACTGCACCAAAAAAGAAAAGAAAAAGTAAGAATTCCTGAGAATTAAAAGATAACTAACCAGTGCATTTTACAAAACATATCCCTGGGTAATGACACGAAACAAAAACAACAAGAGGAAAAAAAATGTTTACTATAAATAAGAAACTTCCATCATCCTGTTTCTCTGCATGTGACACCACAGCACAGTGGAAATACTGGATACAAGCACGACCAACACCAAAGTCAGAACACAGAGCTGCCACAGGAGTCTGATGTTTTCTTACTATTCGCGGTAAATACGAGAGTTTGGCTGGATAATTGTGAGACATAGTACAAATATCGAATGGACGTAAACAAATTAAAGGCCACTTCTCCCCGAAAAGATGTTTCCCACTTACGATCTACAGTGTCATGTTTCAGGCTCATTGCTAAAAATGCTTCAGCGTCACAGTGGGTTTACAAGGCATTTAAAAAAGAAAAAAGAAATCAGCAATATGTCTTTTACAATAAATACTATACAGGCTGTATAGTAACAAGAAAGGTGCACATGAGTTACCTTTACAAAGACGTTAAAACAGGGTGGCATCCTAAAAACCCACAAGAAACCAAAATAAAAGCACCATTAATGTGCTCAGTGAACATCTCTAACATAGAGCTCATGACTGGATCAACATGAGAACGTCACACCTACAAAAAGACATTCAGGGAGAGAAACACATGCCATCAAGTCTGAGTGTAACCTAGTTAATGTACAGCAACAATAAATAGTACCACAAGTATTTATTTCAAACACCACAGCTTATAAACTGGTCGACACGCCACACATGTGCACGTCCTACTCCGCCACGTCTGGTCTAACCTTGCTGTACCAGCCTTCGGTAGTGCGGCATGACCTTGCTCTCGGGGAGATATAGTCCCATCTCCAAGGCAACCAGTACCGGGAACTCCAGAGGAATCAGTTCGCGTCTGTTTATGCGGAAACGCTCCTCCAGCTTCTGCTCGTCCACGGAGAGAAAAAGCAGAGGAAGAAACAGGTGGTGATGATGATGATTTGTCCTGTTGCTTTGTCCATGCCAACAGTTGACTTAAATGATCTGTGATATCTTTTTCTTCTTTTTTTTTGTTATTAAATAGACCTGCACCATGAAGCAGGACTCCATATTATTAAGCTAACTTCAGGTTCAACCCTGAGTTTTCTTTAGTGTTATGAAGGTGGTTCATTGTCATGGTAACTTATTTTTAAGCATATTTTGTTCAACATAAGAGTTCAGCATGTAAGAAACCACCAATTACTGACCAATCAGATCTCTAACAAACAGTTTGCGGACCTCAGTGCACAGCTTTAGATCTCTTTCTGTTGAGCATCAATCAAAAAACAGATTTATTCCTCGCCTTTCCTCCTGTTGGATGCATATTTTATAAGCATCGACACAGTGATGTGTTCCTAAAACAGTGACACTGAGACAGTTTCAGCACTGTTCTCTCAGATCAAATAGAAAGACAGGATTCAAACTAGCCTCCTTGAAAAATTCATATAAAAGGTCAGTAAGTGCAAGATTTAGTTGCCCTATTTCACAGTATTAAGGTTCACAGAAAGATAAAAGTGTTTTAAAATGACCCTCTGCTAACAGGAAAAATTAGGAGCCTATGTTTGAACTGAGGTCTGATCTTCCATGAAAGGCGACACCATTTTCCAAAGAACTTTTTGGCTGGTAGGCGTAGATTTTGTACGTACTGATCTTGGGAATAACAGTAAGACATGAGCCAAACATGTAACACTGAGAACAGGGTTAAACCTAAAGTTACTTCAACAATTCTGCCTCCACAGTCGAGACTTAGTTTGTCGACTTTACACCGAATAAGGTTTTAAAATGTGTTGGGTTTTTTGAGAGCAGTGCACGTTTCTTCATTTTTTTTAAGTTTAATGGCACTACATGCCTGTTATTACACCAAACCAGTGAAAAGGTTCTTGGGTCCAGCTGACTGGACCCGCAGGCCCGTTCACCACCTGTAAAGTAAATGTAGTGAACTGAACCTTCACTAATGATTAGTTTCTTCTTACAGTTAAAAATGACAATAGAAGTCATAACAGTTTTCAGCTGCTATCCACAGCTAGCTTACGTTAATAAAAAGTTAAACTGAAAGCTGGCAGTATGCAGACCACGATTATCACAGTTGACTTAAAACTCGCTATTATAAAACATTTTCGTTAACTCAAATGAAAATTAAGAGTTTAGAAAAACTAAGTGAAAGAAAATCTACAGGTTTTAGTCTTTTTTGAGACTGCAGATGTTCTGCAGAGCTGAGTTTATATTATTGTAAAAACTGTTCTGTTTCTCCCAACTGTTGGTCCTGAAGAATGCACTGCATTATATGATTGTGGGTCAGTTAAAGTCTGGTTTTAGCACTACACTGCACACTAGTTACTGCTCTCGTATGAGCAGAGAAAGGTAGGTAGTTACATTTAAACACATCCTGTTTTGTTTTCTGAGTGGAAACTTTACTCACATCAATCAGCTGTTTAACTTCTGGCTTTCTCAGATCGCTGCTGATCTTTGCAGCCAGCAGCACGCACGCCGCCGCCACCAGCTTCCTGTTCTGCTTGTTGAGGCGTCCCTGCAGCACCAGCTTCTCAAAGTAAACAAAAGCCATTGCTATGGTCACCGGCTGGAGGCCACACTCCTCGCTCACGGCCCTCATCTCTCTCTTCAGGCTAGAGGAGGTGAGAAGTCACAGTCATCAGTTTTCTAAGAAGGGCGTATTGTGTGTACACTCTGAACCAGATTACAGACCGAGGCCGAATCTTTAAAAGGCTCAAACTCTGAAAAGCAGAGAGGAATGTGAGAAATCTGCACCTTCTTATCTTGCTCAGTGTCAGTTTAATGTGGGGAAACTTCTCCTTGAAAGTCTCATTCATGTCCTTCTTCAGGTCAGATGGTTTCACGTATTCAATGACCGTCGTCTGCAGAGATGGAAAAACAAAACCGCCGTGTCAATATGGAACTGCCAGGAATAACAGCCGCAGTAAAGCGTTTCAGCTTTGCTTGTGTTGATAAGGACTGCTTCACCAGCACACTCATGCTGGAGGTCAGAGACAAGTGACGCAGTCAGCTGAGGAACAATAAAATCATGTGAGCTGGAGATAAAGGGTTTATTTACTCTTCAACATGACTGCAGAACTGCTTTACAACAATTTACAAGGCAAATGAAACTGGCCTGTCCTGATTTCTGAAACAAAGGAGGACAGATGGGGCGAGACAAAGAACCAGGGAAACTCAGAGAAACTCGGTCACAGAGGACACGGAGAAAAGTTCACACCTGCTGTAGAAAACATGGTTACTGTAAGCCTGAGGACACATAACAGAGCAGAGAGTGAGAGGACGGGAGCTTTTCCATCACAGTCGTCTACACTTTGAGCTTCTGTACGACTCATCAAGCTCATTTTAAGACTATCAAAGAAGCCCTGTTGTGCTTTTTTTGACTGTCATACATTTACCGTCATATTAAACTTCCAGCAGCCAAGCTTTAGAGACTAAAATGAAAGTGTGGGGATATTTATGACCTGTGTATCATCATGTCTCCAGTCACATGAAAAAAAACTTTAACATGAATCTGTGCAGTCCTGTCAGTATAACATCTGCCCTTATATATAAAATTAAACGTGGGTCATTCAATTAAAAAAAAAACAAAAAAAAAACAAACAGAATAAGATAAAATCAGCTGACCCTCTCAGGATCCCTCATCTGACTCCAAGTGGGGGTCATTTCATACATTCATTAATACTTTTTCCTGGAAACTACTGAAAATTACAATAAATAAATAATTCAAGGTGCATGATATTTTAGCCAATGTGATTATAAGTCTGGTGTTAGTTTTGCTAATAGCAACTTAATATCTGTGATGCTGAGAACAGAAACAAGCATTAGTACCCTGGATGTTTGATCTGGTTTCTAATAATTTACTGAAGAACACTTTAAAAAGTGCATTTTGGGTAGACTTTCAGGGTCATCTCACGGTCATATCATGGGATTGATAATTGGCCAATAATAGGTTATGTCACATGAAATGTCTTCTTTTTAAGTGTCAGGTTGATCTCCTAGTCGTGATTCCCTCTGTGTTGGTATAATTAAACAACGTGATTGTTTTTTTCTGCTTTGAAAATTTTCATGTAGATATCTACTGTATTTATGAAGTCATGGGGCTCAAATATACTTAAAAAAGGTAAATAAAAATAATAAAATGCCAAATCTCAACCACTCTGTGTCTAATCTGAGGGCCTGTAACTCTGTAACTATATTATGAAGGTAGCATTTTGCATGCTTCAGTGAATATATTAACTCTATTAAAATAAAAAAATTTTCCAGACATGACTTTTTTAAAAATATGTAACACTGTGTACAATCACGGCCCACAGCGTCATGGAAAACCAGAGGAACAGCCGTGCCTTGAATCATTTCTCATTGTATATATATTTTTCATTACTTTCCAGCAAAGATTAATAACAAATTCATCAACTGAGCCCCACCTGGATCCAAGTTTATTTATGTAGCTATTTGCAGAAGTCATCTCTTGTTAGAAACTAACAGGCGGGTTAGCTTCTATAGCTAGCAGCATGTACAGTGTTTGCTCTGGGTGTGGTGGTGCTGAATGAAACTGCACAAAAACATATTGAGCAGCCTCCTGCAAACACAATCCACTGCTGCAACAATCCCATTTCAAGTTTTTGGATGTGAAATGACTTGTGGCAGACTGGAATCTGATACAAAAACATGAGGGAAACTATTTTGGATTTTTTTTTATATCCTCTGATGCTTTTTTTAAGTAAGAAATGCTTTGGGAGACTTCTGCAGACATCTGGGAGTTTTGGATTGAGTCGTAAGAACAAACGTGCACACAAACATTTACTTTTCTGTGTTGTCATTCTGTGTTTGCTCCACTGTTACTTTCCATGTCTGCAGTCTTTTGTATTGCATTTGTGGAAAGGTTTATTAGTAACCTGGTTATCCATTCACATGGCAGAGAAAGCGCCTCCTTCGAGGACAAACCTCACTGTAAAAATCAGGTTTCTCTCATCCCCAGCAATACAGATACAGAGTTAAACATTTAACAGCCTCAGCTCCAGTCAGCATTTGCTCTCGTTTGTAACTGCTATGAGGTTATCAGCTGAACATTTTTAGATTTTGGACCTTTTAGTTTCTGTCACATGCTGCAGATGATTTAATGGAACAAGGTGGTGTATGCTCAGAAGGTTTTTTATATGATGTCCAAGGGAGAGAATATCTCTAGTTTGCTAAAACAGGCACTCAGCCTTGGAACTCCTCTGGGAACTTACTTTTAAGCATTATCTAAAGTTCCTATAATTTCAGTGGGGATAGGGACATAAAAATGCAATTATAACTATCACAGGTCTAAGCTGATTAAAAAAAAGAAACACTTAAAAAGTTTTTATGAGCGTTTTTTTCCTCCTGGGACTCCTACAGCCAACTTTGCAGAGAATTCTCCAAAGATTTCCAATATTAACACCTCTGGCCCACCCACCAGAGGAAGGACAGCCAATAAGAATGAAGATGGCTTAAAGGGAAGCAGGAGGGGTGGTAAATGCCTTATTTCAGAGTGGATGAACTGGTGAGTTGCACTGAGGTCTGGTATAAAACACAAAATGTGAATGAGACATGGATGCTATTTCCTCAGTTAAAATTAGTTGAGTTTTGATGGCAAAAACAACACCACAGACGAACCGATGATGAACGAACACCACCTCTATTATAAACCTGTGTTTATAAGTTAGCTTGTAAGATGAACCCCCCCCCCCCCCCGAGTTTCTTTTTGTTTTGCTTGGTTTCATCTGCTGCGATCTGATAAATAACTCCCCGACTAGCTGATAATGAAAGTAAGAGCTGCAGCCTCACTCACCACGTATGATGCAAATATGAGAACCCGCTTGTGTCTCCCGCAGGGCCACTGAGGGTCACTGAGCAGGTTGGGGTCATATTCCACCACCTCCTCCACATCTGAAATCAACACACACACACACACACACACACACACACACACACACACACACACACACACACAAATGAGTGAATAATTACGGCTCCGGTCAGTTAGGATCAAGATGCAGGCACACATCTGTAAGCTTCATACATGGGTCCTGTGCCGCGCTGTTGTTCAGACGAGCAGGGGTGAAGCCCTTCTGCCCGTTGCCTCGGAAACGTGACTGAGGGGTCTGGGCTGTGCAGTTATCTGGTGGACCACCGCTGCTGCTGCCACCGCTCTTTTGTCTCACCAAGGCATTGGTTGGATAAAGAAACTGAGCGTAGGACACCGTCTGAGGAATAACGAGACAGTCAAGTATCTACCTTTTCATCAGTATATTTAGTTACAATAAAAACAAACAAACACAAAGAAACCAAACAACAATCTGCTCGTCCAATTCCCCCCCAAAAAGGGCAATCCAGTTTTGACAAACTCTGAATATACTGCACAGATGAGCAAAGTACAGCTCGAAGGATAGAAGCCGCCTGCAAATCATCACAGTTTGGTCCCCGACGTCCACTCCCAGTCCCAAAAATACATAAATAAATGAAATAAATTAAAAATCAATACAAGGCAGCACTATGTTCATGAATCTCGAGGCAACTGACTGTAATGACTCTGACCTGATATTTATTCAGGTTTAACAGCTAGAGCGCTCATTTACTCAAGCATAAAACAGATTTTTATGTTTATCAAATATCCAGAATTAGCAGTAAACATGCACTGTGCTTATATGCATGGTCACCCAATTTAAGCTCATTTTGAGTCAGGCAAAATTCTTCACATTAAAACACAAAGTTGCAGCCCTTTTTTCCATATGGAGGAAAAAAAATTCTTTATGTGCAGGAAACACTTTCACCCAGAAAAAATAACCTGATATGTCTACCAGTTTCATGGAGTTTACATAATTTAGTTAATAAAGTGCTCTGGAAAATAAAAATGTGTCCACCTCTGATCTAGTGATCTACTCAATGTCTGGTATGTTTTTAATATAGTGCACAATCTTCAGTGGCAAGTTACAGTGTGCTAGTCTCAGATGAGTATGAGTCACAGCACAAGCAGAGCTTCAATCGTGTGTATACTGTAGGTATCGCAGTACATCAGGCTGGCACTCACCTTTCCACAGGCACCCATCTCCACACCTTCCAGAGAAGGAAGCAGATCAGCAGCCACCACCGAGGAGAGTCTTTGCCTCTGAGCCTCCAGCTTAGGGTCACTGTTCATGAAAAGACACATTTATGTGACCGTTCCACCCACTCCTGCACACTCGCTGCCCTTTTGAGAATGATATGGATCAAACAGGAGGAGGATGGAAACATAAAAGTGAAGGATGGGTGCTCTCTGCTTGGGATGGTGCTTTCTTTGTACCTGATATTTGAACTCTCTCCATAGGGCAGCACTGAGAAAGCAGCGTAAAGCGACCGCTTGGCACAAATCAGCATGATCCTGCAGGACACAACAAGTACAGGCAGACAAAACAGATGGTGTGTCAGTCTACAAGCAACAGCTACAGTCACCACTACTCTGCAGGTACACGAACACTCATCAGCTGCAGCGACGGCAAAATCAGTCACACAGCCGCTTCTGCGCTTGTCAGTACTAAAGCTACACAGCTCTCGACAACAACCTAAAGCAGGAGGCGGGAACCATTACATTCAAGTCACAGAGGTATTCATAAAATCTGGATCACAATCCGTTTTTTCAGGGCATAAAAACCACAGGTATGCCAATACTGAGAGCGTTTTCTTTGCTTTAATAACAGCAACTCTGCAAATATTCAATTAATATTTTAAAGAGGACGTGTTCTGCTCATTTCCAGCTCCATATTTTGTCCTTAGGCTCTACTAGAGCGCTTTGTGTGATTCACAGTTGAAAATAATCCCTATTTATCTTACTGAAACAAGCTGATTTAGCTCCCTGTGAGACAGCATTCTTCTGAATGGTTGCCCCTAGTAAATGAGAGTGTTTGAAAGGCAAGATCCATGTGAGTAGAGAGATATCTGCTCTCAGTGACATCTCATAGAGCCAGCATTGGGAAAAAAATGACTGAAACATGTATTGGTAGTCTGAAGCCTAAGCCTTTGGCTAATAGACCCACACTTCTATACTTTGCGAGTCCATAACTCTGAATATTGGTGATTTTCGTTCTATTTTACAGCTGGTTATGAGGGAGTCAGGTGGGAGCCACTGATTGATTTTCAGTGGAATGATTTTCAGCTGCCACCTTTCCCGCATGATGATTTGACCTTTGAGAAGTTCACCCTAAAAACAGTTTCTAAAGTTTTCTCCAGTGAAATATGAGAAAACAGATAAAACATCCAACGCACGGTTTGTTTCTGTTATTCTACATTACACAAATCTTTATATTTATACATATACATATAACTAGAGCGGTTCTGCTCTTGACATTATAATATCCCAAGATATCGATGCTCAAACTTTAACAGACCTTAAATGTATTTTTCAGCCATCTCTGGTACAATATGAGGGTTGCAGAAACATTAAGGCGACCTAAAAAGTGCCATATTGACCAACTTCTATGTATTTTGGGGTTTGTAATTCAGATTAGCTGATTCTGTGTTTCTTCTTATATATAGTGCATAAACCTCTGTGCAACTCGAATGTATTGGTAACACACAAGAGGCTGAAACTACAGCTGGATTCATTCAAACCAGGAACAGGCAACCAGCAAACACAGTAAACACTCACGAGGACTCCTCTGTGCTGACAGAAATGCAGACAAACAGACTGATCTACTGAGCAGCACCACAACCAGTACGTACTAAAAACAGCTCCCCACAAAAAAAACATCAATAACATACAGTCAGCAGCCACTGCCAACACTCAGCTGTAAACACGCAGCCCGGCTGACCCTCGGAGAGATACCAAATCTCTTGGGGGTGGGGGGGAACAGTATTACAACACTGACTTCTATTAGTGCTAATTACCTTATGGTATAAACTCTAAATGAGAGCTTCCCTTCAACTCAGGAAGTAACACGCAATGTGTGTCTGCCTCAAACTGAAACAGAAAGCCAAACCTGTGGGACAGTTTGGGATTGTCATTGGTTTGCACGCACCAGCAGAAAACACTGAACACACATATGTATGCATGTGGGGATGGATATGAAGTAGACAGTGGATGTTGGATGGCAAATGGGGAGTAAGATAATCGATTAAAAAAAATAATTATTTGACATGTTTGTGCCAAAGTTTACAGACAGAATATTTCTTTTTTCGCTGTTGTGGTCAACCAGCTGCCAGCAGTGTGGCATTTCATTTCCCTGGCCCCCTCTGGGTTACCTTACTGTTGCCGTAATGGGGTGTTAAATTTCCACACTGCACCTCTTTTGGCTTTTGCTAAGCTTCCAGGGGTGATTAAATTCACTTTAGCAATCACAACTCTGCAGCTGTATCCCTGTTATTCCTCTGCAGCTTGTGCACCAGATAAGCAGCTTATTACAGAGGAGTACAACGCTGCTATATTTAAGGCCTATTTAAAAATTAAACAGATTTTTCTGCATTTTTTTACATTCCTCTGCTAAAATCTGGGTGGAAATATGTGTACAAACACTGCTCTGAGACTCACCTGGATCCTCGGGTATCGTACTGCCTCATACTCTTGATGAAGTGGACTTTCTTTGGCACTTTGGGTCCCGGTGAGCCAGAGACATTCCTCAGCCTGATTAAAACACCACTTTAATTAATAATGCTTTCACAACATAACCCAAACAAAGAGTGTGCACGTGTTAGGACTTTCACTGTAATCACAAATCTCTTAGGTTTGGAGGTAAAGGCGAATTATTTGGAGTATTTTCACCACAGAGTGTTAAAAAATGTGCTTTATTTCATGCACTGAGCTATTTCACGTTATTTGTTCTATTGAAATTAAAAAATTACCTTTAGACTTTTATTCATTCTGTTCCTCTTCGTATTACATATAGCTTTTAATACAGACTTCTGTTGCGATTATGATTATATTATATTCACACTTTTATTATTATATTTTGTATACATATACATAAAAAAATGGGTTCCTTTATTTTACTTCAGCTTCTGTTTTGTCATGTCATGTTTTGTTGATCGTTTTTGTCTGGCGTAGCAAAGGAATTCCCCAACTTCTGACATGAATATAGAACATGTTACATTATCGTTTTAATTCAGGACACAAATGAACACTTTTGACCAGATTACAGAGACATAACCCTGATTTAAGTGCTCGTGTTTAACATTTAGACCTACTGATAGCTAATAATACCGAAAATGCTGGAACCCATTAAAATCAAAGTGACTTCCCCCGAAGATACCAGCTGGTGCCGTCTCTTACGGAAGTCAGCAGCCCCGTTTAAAGGCCCATGTTGACACATAAATCACTAATGTGCTCACCTCTGCCGTGAATCCAGAGAATTACCGGCACCGACGGGACTGAGCGCGGCGGGCGTTGACTTGACACGGGAGCAGTGCGGGTGTCCGGTCGGGACGGGAGAAAGAGGAGTGTCTGGGGTTAGCGTCTCGGCCGCACTGGTATTATCCAAAAATACCTCGTTAGCTCCAACAGCACCTGGCCCGGACATTACCAAAGAAGGTCCACCCGGACCGACCACCCCTGGGAAACTGGAGGATGAGCCACTACCGCTTGCGGCGACGTCTGTCACCTGGGCGACAGGTCCTTGACTATCCGACGGCTGGGGCACAACAGCGGCACCGCAGTCTCTGTCCCTGGGTTGGGGCTCCTCAGCGGCTTTCTGGTCGACATTTCCATCGCTAGGTTGACACTGGGGTCGTCCGTCGAGTGAGATATTACTGAGAAACAGCAGAGCAGCCTGTCTTCGCCGGGAGTCCTTCGCTTTCCTGCGCTGGTCTTGGTGAGTCTTTGCCGATTTACTGCCAGTGGACTGTAGACCGCAGAGAGCGGTCGCCATTCTAGTTTGAAATGTGGCAGTTGAACGAAAAGGCAAAGCGAAACCGGTAAGAGCATATTTGCCCCACCTCTCTGTTTGCTGATTGGCTTTGAGGGTGATTATGCAAATTAAATCGTGTAAATACTGATAGGGGATTGGATATAGTCACCAAAATATTCTAGTTTCTTGTACCTGGTTGGCTGTAATGTTACAGTGGGAAGGGGGCTAGTAACAAAGGAAATATTCAATGGCTTTTATATATGACAACTAATCAATTATATCAATCAGAATATGCATAAATATTTTTCAGTCCGAGGGCATCAAGGTCTAACAACTAATGAATTGATCTAACAATCTTCTTTAAAAAAAAAAAATGTGTTCAATGTAATCAAAGGTGGGTGAGTGTTTTTTCACATCAAAACATGGTAACAAATTTTATTAATAATATTAAACGAAGGGCCTGAATAGAATTGCCAGATCCACCTAAAGGCTCCAGTTGCATTTAAATAATTTCAATTTGGCTAGTTGTCTGATATGCAACACTGCATAGGTCTCTGATGAAATACACTGCAGTTTAAATGAGTTAAAGAATTTTGCCGTCAGTTACCTCTGTGTGTTTAGCATAGCGCTGCATCTTACTGATTTGGGAGTTTTATTTGATTTTTATGTATGTTGGCTGGATTGAGAGATTCTATAGGCCATTTATGGACATGCGATTCCTAAAACATTCAGTCAAGCTGGTGTAATCTACAAATGTTGATAATGTACTTATTGACATTTATTTAGCAATTTTCCACTCTTATTGAGCATTCAAGCTCTATAAATGTTTTGGTGTTTTATCATAAAAGAAAGTCTGAAAATCAACAAGGAAGCAAACATTTTTTTCTAGATGTGTTATATTCAAGCAGCAGTCTCTGGAGCTGAAAGAAGCCAATGCAACAGTGTCAAAAAAACTGCACTTCCTCTAGGGTTCAACTTGAGGCTGACTCCAAAAGTGAATCAGTCTCCAAAGACTGCCATCTTAAAATGTCCAACTTTATAGCATTAGCTATAGCAAAGCACGTTGACAGCCTTGCACAAAAACACTTTTGTTCTCTTTGGATCATTTTCCTATTGATAACAACTGCACACTTATTTATAAGTCATCCACTTGAATGCTGGTATGGCCTAAAGTCCTGCTTTGATTAATAGGTGAACGAATGCCTCCCTTTGGGGTTTTTTTCAGGCACACCCAACTGGAAAGGATCCCAGGGTAAAGCCAGAACTCACTGGGGACATTACATATCTCATCTGGCCTGGGAATGACTCAAGACGTGTGGGTGAATGAATGATGACCCAAGTAACTGTAGCTGGGAGCTGTCTGCTAGGACTCACTTTTTAACTGGATATCTCCTTTGTGTTTGAATTATTTAACAAACATTATGACTTCCTGTGTGGGCCGGACCATCTAAGAAGTTTGTGTTTCACTTCTGTTGAATAAAATCCAAGTATTTCATTATTCTTTTACTTAATTATTGTGTCTGCATTAGAGCGTGACCCAATACAGGAATTTTAAAGACTGATACTGATACCAGTGCCGATATTTTCTGATTTAACATATCATATATCTGTCGATATTTTTCCATCTAGATCAGGGGTGCCCAATCCCGGTCCTCGAGAGCTACCGTCCTGCAGCTTTTAGATGCATCCCTACTCCAACACAGCTGAATCAAATGGTTTGATTACCTCTTCAGCATGCCATCGTGTTTGGCAAAGGCCTGATAACAAGCCATTCATTTGATTCAGCTGTGTTGGAGTAGGGATGCATCTAAAAGCTGCAGGATAGTAGCTCTCGAGGACTGGGATTGGGCAGCCCTGATCTAGATTCACAAAAATAAACAGATTTTTCTAACACATGTTACGTGTAATTATTTATGAGTCCTTGCTAACCTAACCATTTTTTCATGCTTATCTAATTCAGGGTTGCAGGGGTGTCTATCCTAGCTGGATGACCCCTGGACAAGTTGACTGTCTGTTGCAGAGTTAATACAGAAAGACAATTCACCTAACCCCACTAACTGCAAGTTTTTTGGAGAAGGCTGGAGTACCCAGAGACAATGGGTGACATGGGGAAAACATGCAAAAGTCACAAAGAAAAGCCCCAGCCCGATAAGCCCCTTTTCCATTAGTACCTACTTGGATGGACTCGGCACAGATCGGTCATGTATCGCCACGGATCGCCACGACTCAACTCGGATCGACTGGTTTTTCATTACAATCCAGTACCACCTAGTGTGTGTGGTTGTCGTCATAGTAATGCTGCAGAGCATCCTGTGCCATAATTATTACGCGACATGAATGCTAGAACAAAGGTGGACGTTGATGCAAGAATATGCCTGCTGCTCGAGCTGTGGTTTTCGTTAGACTTGGGGGACCATGGCTTTGTTTTTTGTAGCCATTTCCCTTGTTCCCTCAAAAATGGCGGTTTTGATTTTTTTTGAGATCCTCTCAAGACTCATCGCTACTGACCAGCAAATCGGTGGCATGGAGTCTGATGATGTCACATTTTAGTACCTGCTCAGTATGCTTGGAACCCCAGCCAAGCAGGTACTAAACAGGCACCTGGTACCAGGTACTATGACTTAATTGAAAACTCCGAAAACTGTGGTGAACTGTGTCGAGTTGACCCAGGTACTAATAAAAAGGGGGCTATAGTGGAGACAAACCCCGTTGCTGTGGGGAAATTGTTCATTTTAACACTTCATTTAAAACTGGTAACCATGTAATAATTTTGTTTTATTGTCACAAGTCGTGGATTACTCAGTTACACTCTGCCCAGATCAGCTGTTTCTTGTGTTTGTGGTGTTCTAAACATATGGCACCAAGTTGCACAGTGCCCTCTGGTGGACAAACTATTGAACATTAAAGCTTGTAACATGGTTGAAGGGTGTTTCTGCCATTTCTTCTTTACTTTTTAAATTTTAATTTATGATAGATCAGATATCAGTTGATCTTGTCATCGCTTTAGCGCTCCTCCTCCTCATTTTGTTCACACCCCAGATAGCTTTCCTCAGGATGTCGTTGACAGCTGTAAAAAAAAATTCCTCGTCTTTGTATGGTTGCCTGTGATTTTACAGTTGTGACTCATTAGGAGAAATAAATGTTGAAGTGATATTTTCACACCATTGTTTGGCTTTTGAGAAAATTACAGCAGCACCTATTTAGCATTTGTGAACAAGTCAGTGGGAGCGTGAGACTGTAATTGTGAGATCAAAGACAGCTCGGCTGCTTGTTATCTCATTGTACTGCAGCAAGCACAGTTAATGGGACGGTTAGCACAATATTTGCATTTTGGTTCCACACTTATAGTCTCGTAGTGAGTGTTTCTCCGAGATAGAAACTGAAGTGTGAAAGCTTTTCCATCTCCTGAGTGGGAGCAATCAATAGGTCCTTTCCTTCCTTCACCATTTAAGGGAATTACACTGCAAGCAGCGTGCCAAAGAGGGGGCAGATTGTGTTGTGCTGATGTTTGGAGATGTGGGTAGTACTGACAACTTTAGTACTGATAATCCACTGATCCCCTGCAGAGATGGGATTAAGACTCAATCTAATCAGAACAATCTGTCGATCTGCCTCTGAAGTATCTATCTACAGCTGTGCTCAGAAGTTTGCATACACTTATCATGGGCATGAATTTTGTGGTAATTTGGGGCTTTTGCTGATTTCTTTAAAGTGATTTTTCTTCAGAGTGGAATGGTTGTACAGCTTACATCTATAAGGACTTAAAAAAACAAGAATTGGGTGCACAGGTTTTCTCTAATCCAAACAGGCTTAAAAGTAAACATACAGGTTCAATTTATGCACTCACCTCCACTAACATTTGATCAAATATCTCTTAGAAAGTTGCAAATCGATCAATACTTTTTGTAACCTGCTTCTGCCATAAGTCTGGCTGAATAATTGACCTTTTTTCTTAGTAGAGTTCATTCAAACTACCGTGACATTGATGCCCGTGACAAGTGTATGTAAACTTCTCACCACCAACTGTAAGACTGAAGTATTAAATCAATGTAAAAAAAAAAAGAAAAAAAAAAGTCTTGAGTCTTGATAATATCAACCTCTATCAACATGCTGCAGGTTGAAACATGCACATGGATAGAATTTTATCTGTCATCATGTTTTGGTTGACTAAAATCAATGTTTGTTTGCCTACATCTAGCCTGTTGTTCCGACTCATTACAGTCATTCACCCTCTAGCTATGCAAAAAGATAGTAACAGATAGTCAGGTAAACACACTGCTCTTTATTTTAGCAACAACAACATCATGAAATCATCTCCACCTTCTTGTTCCATCTTTTTTTTCTTGCTCTGAACAGCAACAGTCTGGCATGACCAGCTTAAGGCTTTTAGATTCTAGCTTTTGGGTTTGAGGTACAGCCCCACCCAACTCCTGCCACAACAAACTCATTTTATGGTACATTGTGTGGTTGTTATTGATGGATTGAGTTAGCACCATAATCAAAGCCTCTCTGGCTTTTTTTTTCTTTGACTGCAGCAGGCGTGGTAAAGGTGCTCTGTGGTCTTTTTTTTTTCTCTTTTGTTTCTGCCATCTGGGAAAAACCAGCTTAAAGGACGGTGTTTACAACAAAACTGTCATAGACACAGCTTCAAATTATTTAAATGGACACGGCAGGACTCTCCCACATACACCCATACACATGCTGGTATGTGAGCACACACACACACACACACACACACACACACACACACACACACACACACACACACTAGCACACACAAAAGTCAGAAAATCTCTCCTGTGTGACTATTCTATAGAAAAACAACCCTGATAAAAGAAAGGAAGGTAAAACTTTATTTTATAAGTCCATTAATTAAAAATAATTTCCTCAAAAGATTCATGTAAAATGACTTTAATTCAGTGTAATTTGTCACTAATTATAGTTAAAAATGGACTGTGCTGAACAGTCCATTTTTAACAATTATTTCAATTTGGGTGGTGCTACTTTCAGCAGCTCCCTAATTCACGGGGTCGTGACTCGTGACAGGAGGTAGTGCTGCATGTTTAATTTGGCAGATTTTATATGCTGGATGCCCCGCAACCACAAGGGTCCGAACTGGAAAGCTTTAATTTGTTAGGTGAATTTGTAAACTGCTATTACACTGGGGTAAATTGTAATAAAAAAGGGCTCACTCATATCTGATATCTGGGCCAAGAGTTCCAGTTACATGCACTGATCACTGTTTTACGCAGGTGACTTTAAAATAAAAGCTTCTAAAAAGCTAAATCCTCTTCAGGTGATAGTTGACTGCAAACCCAGTCCTTCTTTCGGTCTCCACATGCACAGTTTACAAGAATGCATCCAAAACCTTCAGGAGGTCAACAAAACGTGTAAAGCTGTTGGCAATTTGTCTACAAATACAAAAACACTGTTTACAATAATTAGCGTAGAATGAATGAATTATATATACTAAAAAAAACTGTAAACTGTAACGGGTGGACTGGAATTCACGTGGATGTAACTTTGAGCTTTACTCAAAAGAATAAAGTCCCTTTTTCAAATATCTGCCCCTTACAGACAAAAGAAGAACGACTCTGGATTTAAGTAATAAGTACAATATTTCCACAATTTACAAGGGTCCTGTGATTTTGCTTAGTTTTCTCCAAGCGCTCTCTTTCTTTCCTCTTTATATAAAAGTGAAGCTGAAGATTCTCAGCTGCCCACGAATGGCACCAAAAAGCTTTGTCATCACTTTCTGATTGTCGTCAGCAGAATTAATTCTTTGGGAGACTCTCGGCCAATAGGCTTTCACAACACAGCGCAAAAGGAGTCTGTTTTGTGAACAGAGACAACAGTCTGTTTGCCTCTGTTCACATCTCTGCTACTGTAGCAGTGATTTCCTCAAACCAGACTATGTACCATGCACCAAACATGGCCTTTCTCATTTTCAAGGAACACAATAAACAGCCCTAGGAGGAGCGCCAGCATCCAAATTTCCCAGATCCTAATAGGATTGTGCTCTAGAGTGATGTGTCAACACACACCCAATTAACAGGGGGTATGCCCCACACCCTATAAGACCCAAAAGATCTGCGAAGAGGAGTTAGACAAGTGATTTTAATGCTGTGCTTTAATATGTTCACTAAAATTTCTCTGGATGTTATTGATCTGCTTGTGCCAAACTACAAAACTAGTCCTAAAAAGCTTTTGAGGAAATTATTAGGAAATCACAGACTGGCAAAATAAAGGGCTACCAAAAGTACTACATGCCTGTACCATCAGTAATATCAAAGCTATTCTGTTAGGAGTCTGCAGCTATTTTTTAAAACACTGTTCAGACAACAAAATATGAATACAGTACAAATACAGACAGTGCTGTCCCTCTGCAACAACTTCTTCATTTTACAGTATTTTACATGTAAAGTATCATCTGTCCTGTTTTGTTTTTGTTGTGGAAGATGGATGCAGTATGAAAATACAGCTGTTGAGTCCTGTAAAATGCAGTGTTCAGTACATACACATTCTGGAGGAAGGTGCATCTTGTTATAATAGTGATGGCATGTCCCCAAAATAACAGATTGCTTGTAAACACGCACATAGCTTACCTTAAAAACAAAAAACAAATATAGTGTCACAGGAATGATGACAATCCCACTAACAGCATGAAAATGCTCAAAGCCTTGTCACAAATAATCACATTTTCAACTGTTTTTACATTCAACTCAAATGTTGCTTTTGATGTGCCCTTTGGATTAGAAACAGCATTTTCAGAGACTCCTTCAACATGAGTGAATAGCTATGGAAAATTGTGATTCGGGAGACCACTAACCGTGCTGCGTCTACATAAGATGGTGTTTAAAAATGCAGTGCGAGTCTACCTACTCACTCGGTGATGTTTGAGTTTTAGCTGCCATAAATAATCATGCATGTTGAAGGCTTGTCTCTGTTGTCGACCACCTGACGAGGATTTGCTGAAGCACCTTCGCCGAGGAGGACTTTCTGCCTCTGACTGATAACAGGTCCTCTTCTCTGCCTGCCTGTGATCCTCTCTACCTTCCATATCTTTCTGTAACACATCCTGACCTGAGAAATGATACAGAAACCAAAATATGCACCGTCACCAGACAATATCGCAGAATCTTGCCCCATGTAGAAAGTAAACACGCAACACTCCATCCCCTGATGTGGCTGTTTGTGGCCAGAACAGAGAGCCGTTAAGTAAGTGTGGAGTTAAACCTGACCACTCAGTGAGAGTCATCCTCCTGCCATTTTTATTTAAGGCAGGATGTCCACACAGGAACAAGCTGAGTCACAGCACCATCGGCGCATTACACGGTGGTTTCGTACTCCATCACTTCTTTGGGAGTGCTCAGGCAGCGGTACTGAATCCTCGGTGTAACGGGGGCAGCACTCTCGAGCACCAGGATGGTTTTACGCAGCCGACGGTCGATGAAGTGAGCGTCCCAGGCGGGGTACTTCTTCCTGGGCAGGTCTATCCGGATGACGGGGCCCTCTGTCCTGGGTGTGAGATGAGGCACTGGGGTCTGAGCTCCCCGAGGTGGCCGCACCTTAAACACATCCCCATCTATCCCCGGCTCTCTGTCTGACCCTTTAGTTCTCTGAAGGGTCCTGGGAGGGCTGCTTACCAGGTCAGGAGGGAGGCTGGAGGCTGGCGAGGCCAGAGCCTCCACGGGCACCTCCTTCTCCACTATGTAACTCCACCCTGAAACTGCACCGTCAGGGTGCAGCAGGCAGTAATACACAAACATGAAGAAGGTGCCCAGAGCGTAGCTGCTGGCCACCACGCACACCATCATGACAGCGTAAAAGTCTAAGGTACTCTGGCGCTCGCCAGTGCTGCGGTACAGGTACCAGAAGGTGGTGAGCGCCACATTCTCAACAAACACAGTGAGACTGTAGATGAGCATCCTGCAGCAGGTGCGCCCCTCTCTGACGCTGAACCAGCAGAAGATATAGACAATACCCACCATCATGTTATAGATGATTTCCTCCCATTTGGACATGCAGAAGTCCGTTTCGCCTTGAATGATCCAAAACGTCATGATGCACCAGTGGGCCACGATGAAGATGCCAAAGTAAAGCTGGAACACGGAGGCAAAGAGGGCAAACGCCAGTGTGCGAGCTCCGATGGTAAATAAGTGCCACAGAATCTGAACTATCACTGCATTGTAGGTCATGGGTAGCTTATCGTCTCGGGAGTCCCTCAGGACTTTCTGGTAGGAGGAGATCATCCAGGCGAGGGATATCAGTGAGGCAGAAGCTGAAAGCCCTGGGGAGAGAGCGGAGAAGAGGGAGGAAGAGAGACAGAGATTTGGCAAGAGGAGTAAGATGGGATAGAAATGGCTGTGAGTTAACTGTCTCACCATGTAGCACAGAAAGAAAATGCACTTCCCTCATCTCAGTGGGAGCCTGATTGAGGCGAGCTCAAGTGACTCATCGCTCACAGCGTGCGTACAGTGTGGGCTGCAGACTCATGACTGACTGATGTGATCATGTGCATGATGGCTGTGGTGATTGGTCGTTTTGGGGGCACTTACCCTGAAGGGGCAGCACCTGATTGGCCCGGATCATGATGGTGAGCTGCAGCACGAGCTGAGGGGCGCTCTTCAGAAAGGACTCCAGAAGACGAAGCATGCTGATATCAGCGCTCTCAAACATCATGCGCCAATAGTAGTGACGCCGCTCTGGGTCTCCGTGCCAGCGGCTCTGCACGCCCAAATACAAGGCGTGGACATACCTGAGTATCAGAGGCAGATATATTTCAGAAACTTTCAGCGGTGCATTCGTTTTTGTGAGATGGAAAAGGCAGATTAGGCTTTAATGCTGTGCTTCAAAAACTTTTGGACATCAAACACAGACTCTCAGAAGTCATAACTCATTATTCCAAACTCTGGGAGCCGTCAGTACTTCTTGCCAGAAAGCTGGTTACTTGCCCCACTGGGATTTAGATTAAACTGAAACTGAACTAAGCAGCTCTGTGGTTATAATTTTAGTACAGACATCAGAGGGGGGAATGTGTGAAGCTTGTCTCCAGTCTCTCTTCAAATAAAATAAGTCCAAGGAGTTCAGAAAAAGTAAAATACGAGGAGCTGCGGAGAGAAAACCTTCAAGGCTGAAGGTTAGAAGGGAGAAAAGAGCTCGCTGCAAATCCTTTGTTGAATTCTTGAGCTTTTGCTGACATGTAGTCCCACCTCCATTCGTTCTGCAGTGACCTTGTATAGGTACCAAACAGGATGCTGCAGAAAAGCACACATATTTCTGCACAAATGTGTTTGCACTATGCAAATATACAGAGTGTAAACGATTATCGCTACAGAGCATCTACATGTTGGAAAATCACCGGTGGTTGTCACGGAGGACTGATGCTATAATCGCCTCAGTAATTGCCTCGGGGAGAAGGGTCAGAGAAGCCCTATGTCAACAAGCCCACTGAACCACAGGGGAGATTGTGTAACCCTTTTTTTGTTCTGGTCCCTGCTACACAAAGCGTGCCTTGGGATGGAACAGACTGGGAAAATAGAGCATATGTGCAATAACGAGGGTCAAAGACTCAGCCACACAAGAGGACGCACACACACACACAAACAGTGTCATCGCACGCCCTGTGTGTGACACGAGCCCGTATCACATCTCAAGCGCACTGACATTCAATTCTGGTAGCCGGCCCAAATTGATCCCGGTTCACCTGACTAATTGTGTATCAGTGACGGCTCATTCCTGAGTTAACAGCTGAGGGTAAAACACACAGCGGTAATCCTCTTAATGTGCAGACACGCTGCTCTGAGAGCAGCAGCAGCAGAACGGCAATGAAGGGGGCACGCACCACAGCTTTAATGGCATTACCGGTAATTCTGTGCCGCCACAATGTTTTAATGTGATCCAGGACACGCTCTCTCACACTAGTCTCCAGGAGGAAATAAGGAATCAATATATGTTATTACCCATAGGGCTGTCTAAAGAGGCAGGAAGAGCGAGAGCGAGAGAGGACAGAGATTATGCAGGCCTACGGATAAATCAAACAACTGATTTGCATCTTTCTTTCTACAACAGCCTGACATGTCTGCAAAACACAACTTGTCTTTGAATGTAATTTTGTCTAACCGTCCACCTACTACAGTTTGGATGAATGGCTCCTCCTGGCTGGCAGCAGTTCAAACCTGTCAAAGCCTATCAGGGCACTCCAAGCTTGAGCACCGACTCACCATCACTGCTTGAGTAGCTGACCTACAGACCTACTGCCATCTATTTGAGAACAATGCCAAAGTGTACACCGGTTTGTTTTTAGCGCCCAGTAATTAAACATGTTTGGGTATGAACATGGCTCGAAGGGAAAAAACTGTTGGGAGGTTTGAGAATATGGATTTTGCAAACATAAGAGCCAGAGCCTCAAGGTAGGAACCAAAAATACACCAAACAGTGATAGAGAGGCAAGTATCACTGTAAATGTGAAGCAACTCTCCTGACATTTATGACTATTATCCTTCTTCTTGAGCAGTCAGGCTCCTTCCTCCTACTGAACAGACAAGAGGATTTTTCTTCCTTCTTGTTTTCCTCCCATTTTACTTCATTTGAAGGGGATTGGTGTGGATGAGTTGGTGATTTTCAGACAGATGATTGACCTAGAAGCCAGCCAGGGGGTTGGGGGAGTGGAAGGGTGGAGTCTAAATCTGCCTTTCCATGCTCGTGAAAGACGTCAAACAATACAAAAAGATATTCTGGCATTTTGGGCGCAGTCCTCCCTGAATGATTAGGTTTCATAACTACAGGGAGTGATGCTGTGCTTTGAAAGACCCCCCCACACACACAGCCACAATGTGTAGTCCCCCCTTGGCTCAGATCACGCTTTGAGTGTTCTGACTTACCTCCAGACCTGTGCCAGCTGAAAGATGTGAATGAGAGCCTGGAAGAGCCAGACGAAGACTCTGCAGCATCCCCGGGCTCCTCCCCCGGTGCCCGGCCCTGGCAGCACCCCGGCCGCGGCAGAGCGGCCAGCGCCCCGCTCGCCGCTGTCCTTGGTGCTGATGTCGCGCTCCGACGCTGCCACCACGGCGGCCGCGGCAGTGCCGCTTTCCACGGTTTCCGAGAAATCGTAGGCGAACCATCGGAAGCTCAACACTTGCACGACCACGGACGGGACTATCACAAAGACCAGAGTCAGTACAAACTGCGGGTAGTACTTCCTTAGGTAGTAGTCCGCGGCCAGCCACAGGTCTGAGGCCCCGTCCGCGAAGAACACCAGAAGGGCGCACAGCGTCCAGCAGCAGTCCGAGAGGGTATAGCGCTGCTCGTCGGGACGGCGCTGGGGAGGCCGCGGGTCCGACCTGGAGGGGCACTCGGGTGGGATTGCGTTTCGGAGAGAGACGGGTGCACCGTCAGATTTCGCGGCCATATTTGTTGTAGGGAAGCGAGTAAGGGATGGGAAAATGATGGAAGGGGGGGAGGGGGGTCGCCCAGCCTGTCGGTCTGTAGACTATGAATGCGTGTGGGAGGGAGGGAGGGAGGGAGGGGAAAGGAGGCATGGAGGAGGGCCAGAGTAGGAGAGAGAGAGGGACAGGGGGGGGATCATTGCCGCTCCTCAATCATCGGAGATCATATAGGAAAATGAGATTTTAAGCGGTCTGAGCGGAGATTTCTCTCCATCAAAGGGAGCTGAGCTGTTCGGTTACAGCGGGTAGCCTACTTTGGGTTTGTCCGTCCACAAATCTAGGAATTTATTAAAAGACAGAAGTGGGAGAACTACAGAAATAGTTTACTCGACACAAAGTAAAAATAATAAAGCTGAAGAATAAATATTACAAATAAAAGTTTCACATTTTAAAACTGTAAAACTGTAATCTGTAACATTATAAATTACTAACACATCATAGTAGCTTAATGTTTCCTAACCAGGGTCCCCTAGAAGCTCAAAGAGGTCTCATAGCATTCACAAAAAGAATACAGAGTCTGCCTTAATTTTTTTAAACATTGCTTATATGTGTGTGTAAAGTGCATTAACTGTATACAAATGATGGTCCTGGGTCTAAGAAGCTAAGGGAGTGCAGAAGTGCCTTTAACCTGCATTCCTTTAAATGGCCAGCAGGGGGCTTCTGCTTCCAAAAACAGTCCAGTTAAATAGAAGTCTGTGAGTTTTCTGTTGAGTTTATGTTCTCAATCGCTGCTTTCAAGTCATATTTAATGCAAAGTGAGGTTTATTTTGCAAACTATGGTTATTTTTAGAGTCAAAAATGGTGATAAAGCAGAGAAGCTGGCAGAGTATCTTGTGCGGTGTCCCTGGGGTTCTTAGATCCACTCTCAACAGGTCTACTTTCAGAACACCTAAATGGTGAGGAGATAAACACTTCACTGAAGGCTACATTCACCCTTTTATAAACAGTCTGAACTAAAAATGAATGGCTCAAACTTACCCAGTGTAAATGGTGCGGGAAATAATTATTTGATCCCTTACTGAATTTGTACAGTAGTGGCCAAAGGTTTTGAGAATGACACAAATATTGGTTTTCAAAAAGTTTGCTGCTTGAGTGTTTTTATATCTTTGTGTCAGTTGTTTCTGCAATGTTTTGAAGTAGAATTACAAGCACTATATAAGTTTTAAAGGCTTTCATCGATATGTTTATGCAAAGAGTCAATATTTATAGTGTTGGCCCTTCTTTTCCAAGACCTCTGCAGTTTGCCCTGGCATACTTTCAATCAACTTCTGAGCCAAATCCTGACCGATGGCAACCCATTCTTTCATAATCAATGCTTTGAGTTTGCCAGAATGTTTTGTTCCCCGAGCCACTTAATTATCACTTTGGTCTTATGGCACGGTGCTCCATTATGCTGGATAAGGCATTGTTCTTCACCAAACTGCTTTTGGATGGTTAGATGTTGCTGTTAGAGGATGTTTTGGTTCCATTCTTTATTCAGGGCTGTGTTCTTTGGCCAAATTGTGAGTGAGCTAACTCCCTTGGACGAGAAGCAGCCCCACACATGAATGGTCTCTGGATGCTTTACTGTTGGCATGAGACAGGACTGATGGTGGTGCTCACCTTTTCCTCTCCAGATAATCCTTTTTCCAGATGCCCCAAACAATCAGAAAGGGGCTTCATCAGATAAAATGACTTTACGCCAGTCCTCAGCAGTCCACTTCCTGCACTTTTTGCAGAATATCAATCTGTCCTGACATTTTATTTGCGAGGAGTGGCTTCTTTGCGGCCTTTCTTGACACCAGGCCATCTTCCTAAAGTCTTTGTCTCACTGTGCATGCAGATGCACTCACACCTGCCTGCTACGTTTCCTGAGCAAGGTCGGCACTGGTGGCACTCACGCAGCCCAATCATCTTTAGGAGACCGTCCTGGTGCTTGTTGGACTTCAATTTCAACTGAACTTCAATTTCGGTGCAGTCTTAGTAGCAAAACCATCCTTGCCCGTGAAGCCTTTTTTATGCAATTCAATGATGGCTGTGTTTCTTTGCAGGTAACCAAGGTTAACAGGAAGAACAATGATTTCAAACATCAGCCTCCTTTCATCACCTCCAGTCTGGTATTCTAAACCAGTCAGCATGACATAATGATCTCCACCTGAGTTAACGACAAGATTATTGAAATGATCTCAGCCAGTTGTTTGGGGATTTAGTTCACTGTCAAGGCAAAGACGGACTTCGCAATTCATCTGATCACTCTTTATAACACTCTGGAGTATTTGCAAATTGCTATCATGAAATTGGAAGCAGCAAACTTTGTGAAAACAAATATTTGTGTCATTCTTAAAACTTTTGGCAACAACTGTAAGTTTGCTCACATACCAAGAAATGAACAGTCTCTAATTTTTATGGAGAGAAACAGAAAATCAACCGAAACTCCAGAAAAACACATGACACAAAAGTTATAAATGAATTTGCATGTCATTGAGTGAAATAAGCATGTGATCCCCTACAGCCCAGCCACAATTCTGGCTCCCACAGGTTGGCTGTATGCCCACACAGATTAATATCAATCAATTACAGATATTCCTGATCTTATCTTTTTATGTGTATAAAGCACACCTGTCCACAGAATACATTTCTTCCATTTCAACCTCTCCACCACCTCCAAGGCCAAAGAGCACGTCTGTAGACCTACACGGGGCTGAAGTGGACTACAAGACTATCAGCAAGAACCTTGGTAAGACAGTAAGAGTTGTTGGAGCAATTAGGAGCTTGTTTATGATCTGGAGGCAGTTGGGACCATAGTCACCAAGCACATCACTGGCAACTCTGTAATGGATTGAAATCTTGCAGTGCCCACACGGTCTCCCTGCACAAGAAACCATGTGTACAGTGTGTAAGTTTGCCATTGAACATGTAAACGATTCAGAGGCTTGACCTCTAGGATTTTCTCCTGGAGAACTGCTGCTCACTGGATATTGTTTTTCAGACCATCTCTTTAAACACTGGAGATGTTTGTGTGGGAAAGTACTGGATCAGCAGTTTTTGAAATACTCGGCCCAGCGCATCTGGCACCAACAACCATGCCGCATTCATTTAGACATGTGGATGTGCTCACGTCTACATGCCTAAGTGGATTGGGTTGCTGATTGGCTGATTAGATATTTGTTAACGAGCTGCTGCAAAGGGTACGTAAGAACTGGCCTGTGAATGCATCATGGTGGTCATGTACTGTTTTTGTTACTTAATTATTAAAGCCACCACCCCAAGGTGGAGCAGCTGAGTTCTGTCTGCTCATCTTAATCAGTCTCGATTCTGCTTTTTGCTGCCTTCAATTCATACCCTGTCTTTCTGTACGAGTTCCTCTTTCTCTGCAGCTTCCTCTCAGCTCAGACCTCCTCTGGTGACTCAGTCTGAGGCCGTCATTTCTGCTGACAGGAAACACTCAAGTTACTCTTTTAGCTCTCTGGGAGATATCGATCTTCACACTGCTCTATTCGTGACCCAGAAAATCAGAACTTAACGAAACGCACTGTCAACTCATGCTGCTGTGGATAAAACATATTTGTTCATATAATGTGACTTTGATCAAATCAATTATTTTAAAAAGCGATTTCATAATCAATTTTCCACAGCTCATTTGGGTCCAGAGGGCAGCAGTATACGCAGATGTGTCCAAACTTCACTCCCAATCTTTTTGTTAAACACCAAAAACATGCTAAAAGGACAAAAACCAAGACCAAAACTAATGAAAATGTACTAAAATTTAATCATTCATAAAAGCTGGAAAATCATCTGTGACAGGGTAACACAAGAAGCGATATTAGAGTTGGTTTAGTACAATATATTTTCAGCCTCAAGACACAAATCAGAACGCACCATTTCCCCCATCAGTCTATAAAATACTAATTTCCTTAGCTTTATTATGCAAAAATGGAAGTAGAATATATTATGGGAAATATGGAAGGCTTGCAGCTCTCGATATAAAACAAAGTCACTTAGGAAAGATGTTATTTCATCAATACACATCCTTGTAAGTAGGAGCGAGTAATTTATGGACAATGATGCATCTTCATTGACACTGTTAGTGCAGAAATGTACAAGAAGACCAACATTTCACATGGATACTTTTGCGAACGCATTGTCACAATGTGTCAAATATCTGATGTTACTTTTAATAAAACATTTTAGTTCCCATAGATGGATATAAATCCAAGGTCTCCTCTTTTATATTGATATTTCCAAAAAGAAAGACAACTTGGAGAAGAGGACAAAAACAAAACAGTTGTCATCAGGCTGACAGTAAAAAAAGAAGAGGTGGATATCTTTGCCATTAAAGAGCAGAAAGAAAGAGTTTCTTGAGAGTATGTGCCGTCTCCTGCCATTTTGCGAGTGGTGAAATTTCTCTGTCAGCCTTTTTCAAAATGCTTCGGAGAGGACTTGGAATGCTGGCACGATCCACTGGGAAACAGTTAATCATTACAAGTTTCTGAAAGCAAGAAAAAGAAAGAATAAAGTCAGAAGATTCAATGTAAACGATGTGGACAACTTGTTCCTGAAACATTTTAAAAAGTCAAGACTGTGTCTCGACACTGCAGGACATTTGCCCACCTTTAGTAGTCCCCTGTGGCTTTGAAAAACCTGTATGATTATCAAGATGGAAATGAACAACCAGGGTTATTTTTTAAGACTTGAATTCTTATAAGTTGTGAAGCTAGCCCAGCTACAAGGTGGGCTGCAAGCCTTTATTCCTTGTGCCAGTTTGAGTCCTGGATAAATGGGGAGGGCTGCACTGATGTGAAATAAATACTGAATCAAATATGCAGATCAAAATAATTCCACACCAAATTGGTCAAGCCCTGGATGGAGGCTGATGACCCACTGTGGTGACTACTAACAGCTAGGAGGATTGTTACAAGGGATTCTTTTTCATTTTAAACTGTAAAAACATGCAGTTTATAAACTGAATGTTAATTTTGTCAACACATTATCCTCTTAATTCTGCTGAACCTCAACTGTGGCAGTTAACATGGATGTAAACACCTAAATATCTACTACATATAGACACACACACACGTACATACATATATATAAGTGTGTTTCCTTTGCTTTTCTAAAATATAAACTATAAAATGAAAACCATCAGCGAATCCACAAGGGCACAAGATGTTCACTTGCTTAATTTTTGGCTGTTGCAGGATAGAGACCTCACATGGAGCCAACTGGATAGGCTGTTCAGTTTTTCCCCTTCTACCTTTTCAGAATCCAAAAACCGATGGGAAAATTAGGCAAGACTTTTCACCAAAGCGCTCTCACTGCTGCAGCTGTTCATGTTTCATTTGAACTGTAGCACGTTTCCTGTAGAAGGCCATCCCATCTGCACTCATGTCAGCAATTCAAACTTTGGGAGCATCAGTTCTTTGGTACTCTGCCCGTTTTTTGACACCTGACATTGGCTGAGTGTAGTGCTGTCCCCCCCCTCCTCTTTTGTACTTGTCATTTTACTTAATTCTCTAACTCCTTGTGTATTTAACTCATGAAATCACTTTCCTATAAAAGCATAATTCAGCTGTCCAATAGTCACTGGCACTTGGAGTCAGTCCGTATAAGGGATGTTCTTGTTGCAGTGAAAACTTTTACTTTTCAGCTGCTCTGAATCAGTGAAGTGAAGCAGCTATATTGAAACCATACAAAATATTGACTTTCTTCGGCTGAGGCGAGACGCTTTGAAACAACTCATAAATGTTCAGCCTCCACCTCTCTAGAAACCATCTGTCCTCTTGGTGAACCTTTGTTTCCAGTTTACAAAGAGATTTACTGTGGCACCAAAATGTCAGAGTGCTGCTTATCCCAGTTTATGTTTTTGTTGCAGCTTCCCAAAAATGTCACATGAAACATAAAAATGTCAACTTCGTTATGCTTCCTATTTGCTGCTTTGTAAGACAAAACAATCACAGTATAAACTGTTTTTCTGCATTCACAAAGATCCATCAGGCAGGGAGGATTATGACATCATTTCCCTAGTTCATGAGTTTGTGAGCCACACTTCAGAGACTGTCTTTTGGGATTTTAGCCCAGTGAGGAAGCTGGGAATTAACAGCATGTAGTGGCTAAAGCATGCCTTGATTTGACTCAGAGTGTCGCATGCTCAACTCACAAACATTTCCTGAATGGCAAGTACAAGTGTGGACAAGTCATAACTGCCTCAGAAGCAAATCATAGTAGTAGGGGAAAAGAAAGACTCAAACTTTTGAGTCACTATCTGAAACACTTCCAGTGTGATAAGGAGAAAATCTACAGTCCTATTGTGCAATAAACATCATTCCCAATGTGTCTGTGAGGCCTTAGCTGCCTGAGTTGCGCCAGCTTGAGCATGTGTGACGTATGTCTATGATAAGATGATTGCTGTCAGGAAACTAGGAGGTAAACAGCAATGGTGCTGCGAAAGATGCACAAAAACCTTAAAGAGGAAGAAAAACATTTGAAACGTTGAAGTGTTGCACCAAAAGGACAGTTTGGGTTCAGTTTGGGAGGAGTGCTTTTGGTGAATATCATCAGCACACTGTAGAAGCTGTTGCAAGATGGGAGAGAAAGTAGCAGAACTGGTGAGACTTCCAGGAGTCCAGTTTGCTCCCATTTCATTACAGTGGAAATGCCTTGTTTTGCTTGATGACCAGTGTTTGCAACACAGCAGGCATCATTTAAGAAGCTAGAGCAAAACAATGTCCACAGCATTGTTCTTTGACAATGACAATAAATAAATACTTGACTTGACAGCATCTCAATCAAACCTCAAATCTCCAGAGGCGGATTTTTTTATATCAAAGCAAGGAGACTGCAAACCAAAGATTTATATTGAAAAACAAACATCAGACAATAACACAGTGGTGTAATTAAGGAAAAAAACAGCTGGTAATTTCTGTGAATTTGTTGTAGGAACAAAAAGGCCAGAGAAGCTCCAACAGTGCTCTCTATAATTAGATTTCATTACAGTTGCGCTGCTGCAGCAGCAGGTGGAGCCACCACATTTGCCAAAATTCATATAAGCACACTGTAAACCCTCTTTGATCCAATTAAAATGGAGGATGGTGTAACAAAAGACATAAAAAGAGGACTTGAGAGGCCTCTGGTTAATTAAAGTCCACATGAAACATTCACTATTAAACCTACAGAGATCTTGTTATTTGCAACACACCAATCCTCCCCCTCAAAAAAAATCATCATAATAATTATTGCTGTAGGTTTCTAAATGTTCTGTGATAACCCAGAGCTCAGAACACAGCTGGAGCCTTGCAAATGTCTGGAATAAATTTTGCTTTTACACCCACTCACCTGGCCTGGAGCTATCGTGGGATGGCAATTTAGAGCAGTGTGCAACTTGACTTCTTTTTTGTCTTCTTCTTTTCCATCGGCGTTTTTCTGTTGATCTGTCGCACCAGATCATAGAAAATCTACAACAGAGAAGATTTGATGTGTTTCAGCACTTTGCTTCAGTATATTATGGGATGTACGGAGAGAGCTACAGCTCAGGAATGATGTTATCAGTACAAATTCCTGTTGACGCACAACACTAAAACGCATGAAATGGTAGACAGCAAACACAGTTTCTCTTATTTCATTTGCTGGTCTAGCGGTTGAGCAGCTTCTGTCTTTAAAATGAAAATCATACAATTAGAAATCTATTTTTAAAAGATAACTAGAAACACAAAGTCACTAAGTTAACACTGAATGCTTTTAAGAATATCATAAGGTTGTGTGCATTTATGGGAAACTCTCAGGTGTGTTAGTATAAATCTGCAGCTGATCAACTAAAACTCAATATTTACATTTTTTAAGCCCAGTTTTACTCTATTGTTACAGCGAGGAGTGCAACTAGTCAACCAGACATTTAAACACAGATTCCCTCTCATGCTTCCAAAGAAATAAGTCTGGTAAACATATTATTCATGTTTTATTCATGTAGAACTGCAGGTAAGTGTTGGGTTTAGGATGTGAAGACACCACTTGCCACTACACCCACAGCAGATTTGAGCCCCCCACTGAGCTGACTGACACACTTAATGGCTGACTAAAGTAAGACGAGGATGACTATTACTCTGACTTGCTGAGTTTGTTGTGGGAAGTGAGAGAAGCAGCTGCAACAGCAGAAAACAGTCACGCAGACAGGTGCAGGTTATGCTGGTATTGCACTGGTGAGCAAAGGACTGAAGACTGGTGAACTGTCAATTTTAATTTCTGATTTGTTTTCCACTCTTCCTGCAGTTAGTTTGCTCCTTTAGTTAACTGTTTAAAGCTAGCTACTCCACTAACCTGTGCCTCATCTGTCAGGTGTGTGTACCCTTTTTGGCTGGCCTGGCTGAGTCACTGAGGTCTGGTGCTCCATTTTAACTTCTCTATAATTTGTCTCAGTATATCATTTATAATGCTGGTGTAGTCGAGTATATTCCCCCATTTGCATACTTAAATAAAATGAACTGTAAAGTCTTTCAGGATATTTTAATGTTGTGTTGTTAAGTTTTGGTAATAGTATTTACATTTATTGCAGTGTTTCCAAGACAGACTTTACTAGTGATGTCAAGAGTGGCCATCTGACTATGCAATCTGTCCCCACCAAGTTGCAACTGTTCAGCTGGCTCGCATATGTAATTATTTTACTGTAATACAGATATAAAACAGCTTGAAAAGCATGAAGATTTTTACCTTCAGTTGGTAAATGTCTGCTTATTTTTCCCGTTTAAGGACTAAACCTTCCTTGCTGCCTTTGCAGGTGAACAACAGAAATACTAGCCTGCTGAACCAACTATTCATATTTTATCAATGTTCAACATCGGGTAGCTTAAAATACCCCCTATCAATCTCCCTATTTATGATGGGAAGTTGTAAACGAGCAAAGCAGAAAGTAAAGATAGATGACAACCGTGTGAACCAGCACAGTTCTGCAGTGCTATGACTATGCCCGAGAAACCTGCATGTAATCGCTTGACTGGAGCGATGTATCACCACATTCTGTCGACGTTAACCTGTGAGGAAGGAAAGCTGCTGGTGATGGCAATGTTAATGTTTACCTACTCGGCAAGGCAATTTGAGCTGTGCACAACACTAGTCGACTAGTCACCGATTATTTTTGCGATTAGTCGACTAATCAGATCATGCATCCACTGGACGTAAAACCTACAGCTTATTGCACTAGCATGCATCTGCTCTTATATAACTATCATTAGCTTACAGCTTTAAGTGTTTAAGGTATGTGCTAACTAAAAATAAAGACAAGATGATAGTTTATTAAATTTTAATGAAATTTGCAGATTGTTTCAGTGAAGTTTAATAAACTCAGCCGTCTGCTCCTTGCTATCTAAAATATAACAGGACACCGGAGTATATTCTCCAGCATCTCACATTCTGATAATCAGCTGTCTGCCTGACATTTATTCAGCTGTGTAAAAACTATAACTTTAATCTCAGCCAAACCGATTTACTCAAGAACAAATAAAAAAATTGAAAAAAGCCAAACAATTACATTTTTAAGTTATCTAAGTGACTCCTATATCATGTTTAACCTGAGTAGCGAAAGACAGCGGTGGGTTTGAAAACGATTTGCCGGGAGTCCGGTGTTCTCACGGCTCTAGCGAGCCTTGCCCCCGGCTAGCTATCGAGCTGGTGGGTAACAGACGTCTCCGAAAACGTCGGAGCGCTTTTGAAAATATGTGGTGTCTTGATAAACTGAGCAGATATTTGAGGTTTACACAGCTACATTCTCGCCTGAAAATATGTTAAACGTTTATTTTGTGACCCAGAAAGAATAATAAGAGTAATTTTAAAACTAACTAGCTGCTGCCATTGTTGGAACCTGAGCAGGGCCGGGGAAATGAAGGGTGCATTTGTCGGAGTCTTCGAATTTGGACAGTCTTCGTCGTGTCGCTGTAACGTAATCGGCCTACAAATGCGGGCAGGAGGAGGATGTGGTTCCTGAATTTGGACACAGCTACGATACCGGACACTGCTTCTTCTTCTTCGGGGTTTAATGGCAGCTGGCATCCTTGTACATGCAGTGCTGCCATCTTCTGTTTCAGTCCGTTATTACACTCTTAAATCCTACTACTTATTCCTGCGCCTTTTGGGAACAACGCGTCGACTATTAAATTAGTTGTCGACAATTTTGACAGTCGACGTAATCGTGACAGCAACACAATGTCAAAGTGCCTTGAATTTCAAAGTCATATAAGATAAAATATGATTTAATGACTGAAGGCGGTCAACCAGTTTTGGACAGCTGTGGCTCAGGATACTAAATGCCAGATTTCCTCGTTCATCCACCTGACTGTGAGAGTGATAGATAAAAGGCATTTAATAGATGTTTAATTTGTGACAGTTCATTCACTGTTAGCCAGCTAGCTCCAGTACTGTTTTTATTTTTTTAACTGTTTCTTAATGGCAGGGTGATGAGGGTGCTGCTGTCCTGAATCCCTCATCTAGTGGCTGGACATTCTTCAAATCCATATCTTGGAATCCAAACTGAAACTTGTCAGTTGTCATCCTTCTGCGCTGAAGATCTGCAAACTGCAAACTAAAGGGGTTGTTCTAAGCAGGAAGAAGAGAACAGGTGCTGCTACTCTAGACATAAAGAGGCATCCACACAGGAAGCAACTAGCAGCAACGTGGCAAACACTTAAAGAGCACTTAAAATCAGGGTGAAATAACCACTGAGTGATGACACTGAGTGAGCAGTCACGGAGCTCAACTTTATTAACTTAAAGGCACACAACTGATGCAACTACAAATTAGAGTGAAGGATACTTTTGACTGACAAATGAGAAGGCAAGACATACATCTGAGGGTTACCTAGGCAACCTGAGACTTGAATGTCCACAGTGACTGACTGTCAGCAACAAAGCGGTACGTAACAAGCAAATCACTTCCTGTGGACACTCCTTTATAGAATGTTGTAGGGAAAAGTTCAAGATGGTGGAGCTCAAGTCCAGGACGAGAAACTTACTGGGAAGGCAGCTGACTACTGCTCAGTTATTTATTGTCAGAAAGTTTATATGTTATTATTTATGAATTCATTCAGTGAACCACCTCCTGCCTCTATACTGTCATTTTGTACTTATCATTTATTTTGGCCATGATAATTATGTAGGGAATTTTTTTTTTTACAGTATTATAATCTCATGGTGAATTTTAAGATATGACATTTCATAAACGTCAAAGGTCATCGCTACAGTCCTATCAGACAGTTGTGACATTTTGACATAATTGGCGTATGAAGGCATGCAGTCACTGGTGCAGAAGCATAATGAAGAGAGACCATACGTGCAGCGTGTGGTATTAGCACTTACCTCATTAACGTTGATCTTTGATTTAGCTGAAGTCTCTAAAAAGGCACAGTTGTTCCACTGACGGGCCAGGTTCTGACCCTGCTCCTTCCCGACCACACGCTCATCCTCCAGGTCACACTTGTTTCCCACCAGGATCATGGGAACCTGATGGATTAGTAGACATGCGACATGTTCAAAAAACAAAATAATGAGGAACTTTAGTTTTATTTTTTTGCAGATGTAAAATGACACAAAAGCAATGAAAGAAACAAATACATAAAAATGCCTTCTTCTTCATGTTTATCACAAGTTTCAGGAATCTGATCAGAGGGTGGATTTTAATTAAAACTATCCACATGATCATTATCATCATTATTAATTACAATGGTGGCTCCAAATGATTATGGAAAACAAGACAACAAATATAGGAATATATTAGAAATGCTCAAAAATGTTGACCAAATTCATGTTTGAAAGATTTCATCACAAGACTAAACAGTGGTTAGAAAGCTTATGTGCATACTGAGGAGCAGAAGGTTGCAGCAAAAAGAGACCTTAACCAAGACACACAGACCAGCTGAGCAACCTGCTATGAATAAATAAAGAGCGCACACACTCAGCATGCTCCATCTCTCTTGATTTAGAGAGAGGAGAAGGCAGCAGATCGCAACCAACAGCAGCTCTGACATTTCCACCCCGTCACAAAGTTCCTGCCTCCCTGCGCTCTGCCCTCTTCTCCCACGGTGCTGACTTTAATGAAGGAGAGGTGACAAGGGCAGATTACACAGTGAGACGCTGCCAGTTTTCCCTCTGCAGACTGAGGAGGAGCCTCAGAATTACAGCATTCAGATGTTTATTATACTCTGCCAACATATCATCTCTGGTCGGTGAAAACAGACATCAGGTGTTCCTTCCAAAAAAACCAACCAACCAAATTTAAAAAAAAAGAAAGGAAAAAAAAAAGGATCTTTTACACTTGTTTCTATTTTTTGGTGAGACTTGTATTCATGTCCTAGATAGACACACATATGGATTTATTTTTGCTCTCTCTGCAGATGTGCACCAATGATGTCTGTAGAAAGGGCTGGTCAATGATCTATCCAGTGCTTGCTACTCATTTGTTTGTTCAAGACAGACATAATAAAGATTTATAATATAATAAATATAAATAAATAAACATGATAAAGTTGTTTAAAAAGGAGTCTGTCTGTAGGTCAAAGAAATGCACCAGCATTTTAAGCCAAATAAACTATTTCAAACCCCAAAGGATGCTACTGCTTGTTTTCAAAGCAGCATTTTTATGCGAATAATAGAAAAGGAATCAAGAGTAAATTTAGCTCCAATTACTTTTGTTAAAGCATTATGACATTTTGGGCTAACAGTAATATCTGCAACAGTCTGGCTCATGGTCAGTGGTTATATTTTTTGTTTACTCAGTATTTAACTTCCGTTTTCCACTTTAAAAAAAACTTGATAAATATATACATATATACATGTATATGACACAAACTTTAACTTCGTATCACTTTAGTGTTGAACATTTTACAGTATTCATTCATATCCCTAAATTTAATTACGCAATAGAATATTTCAAAGACATCTGAATGTGACATTTAGCTATCTATTGTGGGGGAGTTTAACAGAGCAAACACACTCCTGCAATAGTGCATGCTGTATCTGCAAAAGCTATAAGAGCTTCTTAATGTATGCCTAGTTACAACTCTTGCTGCTGTAGACTTCAGACACACTGCTGCCAGTGTGAGGAAAGAAAGAGAAAGTGAGGGCATTAATTACTGTAATTAGTGAACAGAGGTAAGTGGGCAGATATCAGGCGAGCAACTGACAGTAAAAAGTGTTAACATTTCATAGGCTGGATTTTTTTTATTAACCTGGCATCTTGTGCCGAAGGGTTGAAAACACCAGTGTATGATCATGTCACTTTTTACCACCATTTTAATGCTATACCAGTACAGAAGCTCAGAGATTCACATGTTATACAGAGGAAAATGTCGCAACAGTTTGGAAAAACAGGACTTTTCAGTTTTCACTTCTCCTTCTCCTACATCAGGACTGATGTGGAGGTACGGTCTGAGTGGCAATCCTTCAGGAGAATACTACAGCGGGCCTTAATGGTGGGCATTAATGGATGCAGCTATGCAATGATGTCAGCAGTGGCACATATACTGGGTCCCCACTACAGAGTGACAGCCATTCACACTTGCATATATAAATGCCAATTAACCATTAACAAGCACAAAAGAGGAAACCAGAGTATCCAAAGAGAGCTCACACGGGCACAGGGAGCAGTAAAAAACGTACGCTAAGCAAATTGATTGGACAGGTGTACTGATGGCGTTTCTACTAGCCAATTCAAATGTGTGAAACTCATTAACTCATTTCCAACACTGTGCTACTAGGCTGCACAGTGTTGGAGTGGTTAGTGCTGTCACTTCACAGTAAGAAAGTTCTTGGTTGAAATGAGGGTTAGAGTAAACAGCTGATAGTTGTGGTAACCGGTGCTGTTCTGCAGTACTGTGACATAAAAAGAGGTAAGTGGTTGCATGTCGGCTGTTTCTGAATAAACTGGAATATAACCAAACAACCAAAATACAGGTGTAATCACATTCTGCATCGGTATGTGGACGCCAGCATAGAAGAGAACGTAGCTCTGGCCGACCAAACTCTGCAAACCACAGTTTGTATATCTGCCATGTTATATGCAGCATAAAGCTAATCAACATTCAGCAACATTTGAAGCATGATTTGACTAATGAACTCCAAAAATTCATGCTCAATATTTGTTTGGACAGTATTTACGTTTATCAGTAATTATTTTTTTGCCTTGTCAGCTATAAGCAAGTTTGGCCAATTAATTGGTAGATCCCTTTCTTTTTCTGTTAATTAATCATTCGTGTCATTGCTGAAGTAGACATTAAAGGTTTGTTGCTTTTCTTGGCCTTCTATAAAAAAAAACTTATTGGAAAGAAGAGATGCTTGGGTTCTAGAAAGTTATGAACCCTTAAAGTTAAAAACCTTTTTGCTTGTGATGTATCAAATAATTAAAGAAAAAAATTAGGAGGTTTTGTTTTGCAATTTTCATTGAACAATGAGGACAAACATTTTTAATGGGGACCTCTTACATGAGAGTGCTTTATAATCAAAACAAGTGTGAAAGTGTGTTAAACTCACATCCTCTGTGTCCTTTACTCGCAGGATCTGCTCCCGGAGGTCCTGCAGGTCGTTAAATGTTGACTGCGCTGTAATGGAGTATACCAAAGCAAAGCCCTGGCCATTCTTCATGTACAGGTCCCTCATGGCCGTGAACTGTTCCTAAAGAACGATAACAGACGGCATCAGCAGCCGGTCCACAATTTCCTCGAAACACCCCTGCATCCTGCTCATGTTTGACTTACAGTTCCAGCTGTGTCCAGGATTTCAAGCATACATTGCTGCCCATCGACCTCGACTTGCTGTTAAAAAAAAAAACAACAACAACAACAAAAAAAAGGTGCATTTTTACAAGACTTGTTTTATTTGAAAATGTTTACAAAGTCATGCGAAGCAACGAATGTGTGTGCAGGTTAGGTCATACCTTTCTGTAGGAGTCTTCTATTGTGGGGTCATACTTCTCCACAAAAATGCCTTGCACAAATTGGACTGTCTGTAATGAAGAAAAGAAAAGGGAAATAACACAGGACATCATTACCAATCCGAAACTACTACACTCCTCTTTTTTTCCTTCTTCTCACCCCCTCCCTTATTTTCTAGGTGTGTTGGGTGGAGTGTTGATGAATTCTTCTGCTCTTGTTTAAAGGAAGCTGGCCCAGAACAAGCCAGTCTTCAGCATTCCAAGATCCTTGCTTTAATTTGTCAGGGTTTACTTTATTTTTATTACTTTAGGGATGATGGTACAAGATCCTCCCCCTCTTTTAGCCAGTACTTCAGGCCTTTATTTCATTTCTTGTTTAAATAAAAGAACTTAGTCTAATAAATCTCGGGCGTGGCACTCTCTTTGTATGCTTAGCCACAGCTGAGCCTTAATGTTTTATGGATGTGGCCATAACAAGCTTATTACAAAGACAATCTGACAAAAACATTTAATCCAACTTCAAGTCCTTAAATAATAAGACATAATTGTAGCTCACGTTTTTTATATTCTTAAAGTTTGAATTGATCTACAGTCCTATGTAGATATTTTCATTGAAAGCAGGATGCCAATTTGTTAAGAGGTGAGAGATTTTCTTGCACAGATGGACGTTTGATCGCTACCGAAAGCAGTTTTAGGGAGCACCAAACGTAAAATTAACTCCCTGCTTTCAATTAATAACTCCTTTTATAACCATTTTCATAAAGGTATAACATACATTTTCAGGGTCTCTTGTGGCTTGAAATAAGCCTGTGTGAATGACACACCACTGGTCTGTTACCTTACTGAGATATCTTCGCATTTCCCTGTTATTTCTGGTCATCTGGCATGTCTGAGTAAATTAAATCCTGCTTTAAAATCTGTTTAAAAACTGTTTAAAGATTTCTGCTAAGTGATGTAACAGACCGACTGCTGTTCCCATGTCAGACTTTCAATCTAACAACAGATGTACAGTAAATCCTACCTTATAAAGCTCTTAATGTTCAGGGTTTTTTTCTGCTTTACAGGATTTTATCTCAGGATGATTTTGAGTTTTTACAGGTGACCGGTTGCGCTTAATCCTTGGACTCTACAAAAAAGCTTTACAGGACTTCCAGTTCAAAGCAATTCTTATTTATATTTCCTCTGCCTCGGTGCGCAGAGCCTTGTCATTTTAGCTCCTCTGGCTTTACAGTTATTGGCTGCCCCTCGTAAGACGGAAAGTCAGAACAGCAGGTGGCTGAAACTTCTGTGCTTTCATTCTTACGGATTCAAGAGTGGGAGGAAAAAGAGCTTTTGGATCACAGGGATTACGTCTACGCACACACACCTCACTACTTGAAACTTTGGATATGCTTAAAGCGATCATCCGCTCCTGTAACAGTCTATGATAAAACACTGAGGAAAAAAACAGTAAGACCCGTTCAAGGAATTAGTTTTGCATTTAAGGATATATGCATGCTTGCTTTCTTTATAAGTTCTGTTGCTGGTGAATTTAAGGGGTAGTTAAATATGTAAAGTATCCTCATAATTATAAAATATGAAAAACACCTCTTGTTATTGAGATAAATAGCTCAACAGCTCTGTAAACCTCACTGAGAAAAGAAAACATTAATTTCAGCTATGTGGAAATAAAAACTTTACAACTGTGTGTGTTGTAATATTATATATACACACACACATTTTTTCTTTGTTTGTTTTAATTAACAGCAAAATCATAATTATTTAGCAGTACTAGAGTTTGAAAATATAGTGGATTTTTAAAGTCTGTAAAAGAAGAACGAATGCCCTTTAACCTTAATTATAACTCAGCTCTATGCTTTATAACTACTATACAACCCAACTATAATAAACTGTATAAATAAATATGAACCTTCCTCTGTCTAATGGGAAGTAATTTAGGACTTTAAGGGGCCCATTTTACACTTGTCGTTCTTGCCCTTGAACACCAAAAAGTGATGTCACTGCCACTGAATCGAGCCACGCTTTGGTGTCATTTTGGCTGTCTCTCAATTTTTCTAATCAAACATGGGTCCCGTGGCAAATGATGTGTACGATTGTACACTCCCAGAGTATTGCAGCAATTACTCGTGGAGCTGTGGCGACATCACTATTTGCACTCAACATGACCAATGTGACGAATATAATGGACCCATTACTCAGTGTCAAAAGTAAAGGAAAAGGATGTGCTGAAAGGGAAACTGAGCACATAATAAATATTTTAGCGATTATTGATTAATGGACGCTAAAACTGTGATTAAAATTAGGATTGGATTCATTTACAGTCTTGTATAAACTCATTAAAAAAAATACCCTCGGCTTTCAAGCTTTAGTAGCAGCCATCGCTCACCAGTGCAGACTTTCCCACGCCTCCCGACCCCAGCACCACAAGCTTGTACTCGCGCATGGTGGGCAACTTCACTGGACAGCGCAAGAATCTGTGAAAATACAGAAGACAGATGCTAAATATCAGACAGACAATCAATGTGTTACTTTCACTGAACTGTGTGAGATTATTCTGAATAAGCAAAACATTTTCTGGCACTAGTTTTCTTTATGTTCTCATCTCCCCTGAAAGAAGCCTTTAAATAATTAAATGACAGCCAAACGGGTAAGGTTTTTAAAAGACTACAAGTAATAAGTAATGACCCTAACACTGGTGCTGGGAGCCAAACAACCTACTGTGGCAGAGCATTGGATCTAAACCAGAACCTGCTGTCATGAAAAGTGTCTGATGAAACAACAGATGCCAAAATGTGCTATCAGCAGTGCCTCTGCCTGACATACAAGCAAAAGAAGTCCTGACAACTGAGATTGACTGGAGTCTTCATTTTTAGTGTGCCTGGAGGGCAATAAGCTCTTAGGATAAGCACTGATGCATTTTGAATAGTGAATCTACTGACTAGACACTGATGTCAGTGTGAACACCCCCGTCAGTATCCACAACAATGAGAAGTCACTGTTGACCACAGAGGATTGAAACCTAATCATTCGTCTGCCAAAAAATTTTGCTCGACTTCCCACCCACTATCAAGAGACTTCATGATGATACGGGCGTCACCTCTTTACATAAAAAAAGAATTAGAAAAAGGTTTGAAAAAAGATGGGCTTACTCTCTCCAGGAATTCAAACCAGTATTTTTCCTGGAGGTAAAACTCAAGAAAGAACTACATCTGCAATACAAACATGTAAACTTTAATCTGAAGCACACTGTGAGGCAGATTCTGACAGTGACACTGCAGTCAGCAGGTAAGCCACAAATAACTTCATCTCATTATAATACAGAGGAGAAAGGCCACAGAGAATGACCCGTCATTAAACTCCATCAGCCTGACACATTTCTGTAAGCGTGACCTAGAAAATATTGGCAGAGGAGACAGGAGATGTCAAAGGAATGAAAATGTTTAGGATGAAGACAGGCATTTTAACTGAAATCTGCCCGTTATTCTCCAGAAACCCCTCACTGAATGTAAAGTGAGATTATACCAAGTTAAATTACTGCCTCTCATTTTATCATCACACTCGTCAATGCTGTGGGTTTTCATCTACTGCCTGTTTGATTATTTAAGAGGAAACTTCAGTAGATCTGACTAACTTCCTGTGTGCTTTCAGTGTTGACTGATTGAAGAATTTTCATTTTAACTTGAAAGTGCAGAAATAACAACCAGTAACAACAATGACAAAGTTTCAAAGTAGTATTAAAAAAGAGGCGTATTTTAAATGTTATTCTGAAATGCAAATGTAATGTTCATTTGATGTATAAATGTCAAAGAGGGGGTGATGCAGGCTAAAATCTCATTTGAGAGCCTCTTTGAATCTACTAATTATGCTAGGTCTGTGGGACCTTTGTCAAATGTTGAGCCAAACAATACAAAAACCACTCTGTCACACTCGAACAGCATTTGCAATTCTAATGACGACGTATGAAGCATCACCAGAAACCCACAGTGTGAGGCAGGCACACGAGGCCCTCTACAAAGCGCCATTGTAATGACCCTCATCTACTCGAGTACGCCAAACAGAAAACGGAGATCAGAGCGAGCATGACCACTGCACTGAAATCATTATTGTGGCGAGGAGGGTAGGTGTGCACGTTGAGACGCCAGCGTGTGCCTGATGCATTGGTTGATGCATAAAAATGAAGGCTGCGGAAAATGAAACCGTGTTTAAAATGTAAATTTATGTAGGTGTCGCAAAACTTGCTTCAAAGCCTTGGTATCAGATAAGAAAACTAAGCCTTCCGGTGATTAGATATGAGCCTGGATTCAAACAGTGGCCCTATCGAGCATGCGAGCTGTGGCCACCTTCGCTAATCCCACTCATTAATTTTTGCTGGCTTTGGTAATGAGAGTACGTGCCTGTGAATGCTAGCAGCACTGACAACTAAATATTCAACTCCATTTACAAATGAACAAAGACCCTTAAAATCCATTTTTAAAAATGACACATTAGCCATTTCCAGGTCCAAAGGCAAACACACAGCGAGGCACTGAGAGTTAAAAAGGTCTAAATTATTCTTCAATAAAATGCTCAGTGTGGCTGTTTTCCCAGATGTTGTAAAAAAGGTTAGTGTCCAGGCATAAATGAAAGAGAATTTCCAAAACTGAGCAAGAAGAAGCTAACTACTTACAAGATGATATACCATGTTCAGACTTCAGTAGACACTAGGACATGGACATATTTTCATTCTGTGAATAAAACACAACAAACAAAACTGCTCAACTCACTGTGTACACGGCTGCTGAAGATTACAACTCCCTCTACATCTGGGGAGGAGGGGCTGGCAGATCCTCAGGTACAGGGATGTCAACAGGAAGGGTCCAAGGGTCGCTCAGGTGCCAGCAAGGCCACGCCAAACTGTTCAGACAGGAAAAAAGTTCTAAATTGAACAATTATCATCCAGCAGGAATGACAATTACAATTTGACATAACTGCACATCAACTTTCGGAGCAACTTTTGTTTTCTTTCAAACAAATTTTCTTGAATGCCAACTACAGATATAGAAGAAAACTAACCAAACGTTGTCAAAAATGACACTAATGGAAAGAGTGGTGCTGAATTATGGTTGTATTGCTTAGTGTTTCTTGCAGTGAAAGAAATTCAGCTTGAGAACTGCCAGCACAGGCATCAACTCGTAAAATGCTCTCGCGCAACCTTGTTGTAAAGTCCTATATAAGAGTTACTAACAGGCAGCTAGCTTGACTTTTAACAAATGCCGATACGCAATAATAACCTATTACACCAGCAAAGATACAACCCACCAATGTGAGGAATCTCCTCCCATTAAGCACTGAAGCAGCGCATCTGTTAAGTTTGTGCTGAGGGACAATGATTTCAGGCACTGACAATGAACAAGTTGCACTTTACAACTTGTTCTCCAATTTGTCTTTCTCTTATTTTTGTATATTTCTCCTGTTTGCTATTTATTCCTCCTGTTATTCCTATTTACATTTTAATTTGACACAGTTAGTGTGGAGCACCCACAATTTCGTTGTACAAGTGCAATGACAATAAAGAGCTATTCTATTCTAGGTGACTGGCAATAGCTACCCACTCAAGGCAATTTTTATCCAGTTTCCTCATTGATGCATTATATAAATAATTTCATTACTCCGAGATTAACTAATTCAATCTGTCACAGTTTCTAAGTGTGGATGGGCGCAGCACAAGCTCACGCCTGGACTTCCACATGCTTTGAAGTTAATGTGCGCATATGGCTGCTATACTGATGGACCATAATCATCATCAAATGAGAGAAAAAAGGAGGAGGATACTTCCAACAGGTCTGGAGCCAATTACAGTTGGCTAAATCATTCAGCGTATATCATAGCTTGTATATCAACCTGCAAAGATTTGACATGTTGAAACCAAGAAGTTATGGAAACTCAAACAGGCCAAATTCTACCGGCCAGCTGTTCTGCTACTACAAAACAACTTTTTTGGGGCGGGACAGTCATAAGTCAAAATTTAACTCACTAAACTCAAACATCCGAGACGTTAATTCAAAATTTCAACTTAACTCTCTCAGTCAGGAAGCTCCCCCCCCTTTCCAGTGGTGGACACAAGTTTCAATAAGAAATGCACTCCTGGAGCGTTATTCCCTTTCATCTGTGCATTCTATGCCACACATTGTACATTATGGAGGGTAGATGGGCTCTTCTGTCACCTGGCAGCTAATCTATCAGTCATTATAAATGAAATGCTGCTTCATTTGTTTTACGCTGCAGAAACTTCAGCTAATAGAACTGAAAAATGATTGTTCCTATTAGAGCTCTTTAAAAATAACTAAAAAAATAAATAAATAAATCACAGGGAACATTAAATGAGTAGAAACCTTTCACTCAATTACGGTTAAAACAAACAAGCAAAAAAATAACTTACCGGTAAATATGATTTATTACAAACTCTTAACACCTGATAGGGAAAAAAGCCATTTCATTCCGAGCAAACATTACACCAGTCACACAAAAGAAGGTGATCAGAAGCACTGTAAAACTCTACTGTGGTGCGTTTGTGCAGTCACATGGAGAGCTTGATGGACGACTCTTTATGGCTATTTAAATAAGCTAAGCTCAGCTGTCATGTTACATAACAAACGCAAAGTTACTCACTGTTTACAGGACCTGTTGCTGATCAACAAACAGACAGTAAAATATGCTGTTCTGAACTATTTAATCACACAGAGTAATATTTTTTAGACCCCTGTTTCCAACCCTGAGAGATACTAGTATCATGTGTCAGAGCCAGAGGGAGGGGGGATTTCAACTTAAAAGCACAAAAAAATACTTAAGTTAACTTCCCTAAATAAATAAAACATGTTTTTGAAGAAGTCTTTAAAGTAAAACTTTATACATTAAAACAGAAGGCTTCCATTCGACAATTAAATGACAACTTGTTTTCGGGATAACTTTTGTAACGTAGTTAGTTTCGAAAGGAAGGGTGTGGCTTTTAGTTTCTCAGCGCAGCAGACCTTCCCTGTCAAGCGTATTAAAACAACCAGTCACAGAGAGAAGTATCACCAGTTAAACACGAAACAAATGTGAGCCGAATGCCAAGTCTGGGAGTCTAAGATGCCCCAAAAGTAGTCACACTTCGACAACTCAAATGTTAGCATTCTGCTAGCACATTCCGGTGAAAGCTAGCTAACGTCCTAGCCCGGAAAAGACATGGCGAAGCTGTGCGGGACAAACGCCGCGTTAAGTAATGTCGGTTCCGCGGAAGAAATTCCATCGAGTTCACGGTTTAATATTAGTTCCAGTTTGACAAACTCTATTTTAAGTTGCGCTACGGGTAAAAGAACTGTTTAGCAAACACCGGGGCTAATAAGTTAGCTAGACCGTTAGCACAAGAGTGAACTCTTAAAAATAGCTTTTTCTGTTTCATCTGATGCTAACGACTCTGGTTACGCACAAGTTAGCAAACAGACATGCCACTAAACATGTTAGGATAAATGTTTAAAAATATAATCGGATGTTAAAGGACTTGAACCGCAAACCACATTTGCACCGATAACTCATTAGTTACTTGTTAGCACCTCAATCTAAGTTAGCTTCGAAGCTAAGCTATTTTACCACCACTATTATTTAATTACGGCGGAACTAGAAGTAACTCTGGTGTCTCATCAGAGACAAACAAATGCTTAGAGACTAATGATCAAAACAATGAGGACACGGCCCTAACAATTACTCACTAAAATAGCAGTTTTACTTTGAGATAGAGCTGCAGAGGGCACTCACCGTGTTCCGCTATGTGTGCGCTAACTGAAGCTGTGGATGTACGGAAGGGTAGGGGGAGGGGGGGCAGAGAGACCGTCGTGTTTTGATTGGACCAGGATCAGCCAATCACTGCAATCCAGGTTACGGTTCAATTACAACCTCTTCACTTTGAAAACAAGCTCCAGTTACATACTAGAAGTGGGATAAAGCTTAAGGTAAATAACATTACACAATTTGGCATTTATCATATAATCTTGTGTACAGACTTAAACTCTTCTGCTTCGGACTCGATGAAAACAACACTTTAAGTTGTTTTCCTCTTCATTTAACTCTAACAAACTATTCATATTCTATATGGCTTCACTTATGGTTTAGATCACATTTGACCAGGGCCAATTAATTCTTACATTACATGTCTGCAACAAAATTTGAACTACAGATCAATTTTGAATATATAAAAGCTTATCTGACATTAATAAATGGACGATTAATTCTTTTTTAATGATTCACAGAGCAGGGAGAGTGTATTTTTATGGGTTTGACAAGAATCGTTTTTTAGAGAAAAACAAATCTCCCATTTTACCAAAGAAATGAAAACAAAGCACTTATAAAGATATTTTATTGAAAGTTGGCAAGAACCTTTGGCGCTAATGGGATTTATTATATAACCACGTATAAACACTAAAACTGGTAAACACCGTCCTCCCTTCTTTGTCATAAAACAATACTCATAACTACCCTTTATAATTATCAATATTAGTTAAACATTAATTAACACTTAATTACTGCTTATTGCAAATTTCTCTGTATACATTTAAAGCAGTGGTAGGAAACGAGTGTGTGGGACTTCAGGTGTCATTATAATCCCCACTTTTGAGCTCTGTTTTAGTCACACTTCAGAGTAAATGGATTTGTTTGCTTTTGCATTATGTCTTACATTGTGGGTCCTTGTGCTCGCAAGTGTAAAGGACTCACAGTTTACTTTTTTCGTCTTACTGATCATTCAAAGCACTTTTAACTACATCGCTTTATTCTATACACTTCGAGCATTTTATCTACCTCACATCCCTGACCAATTTAGAATTACCAGGTAACATAACGTATTGTGAAGTGGCTCTCATGTCTGTTCCAAGGCACCACCTCTTAAGGCACCCTCTGACCTCTGTACGACCCATGTTCTGTGTGTGCACCATATATGATCACTCCTATGCCTTTTTACTGTTACAATCTCCAATTTCCTGTTTTCTGTGTCTATTCAACACATTATGTTGTGATAAAAATATATACATCTCTACATATCATTTTTGTGTTTTTCATGGCTGGACCCTCAGGCTTACCAGGGTCCCTTCCCGGGATGCACTCTTAGTGCAATAACTGTAAATTTGCCACCTTGTCACCTTGTACATTCATTCAGCTGCACTTTATACTCAGGCACTGTTGAATATATGCAGACTGTAATTAATTTACCATTTCATTTGCTTCCTACCTTCCCTGTACATTAAGAGCAATATGTCTGCTTTACTTATTTGACATAAATCTGTGCATTTTTCTTTTATTTCTGGCTAAAGGTTATGTTAGGTTACAGGAAATGCCTGTAATTGTAGAGTTAATCCTAAACAACGAAAGTGTTTTCACCATTTTGGCTCTGGCGGGGAAACCCCCTGATAATATAATATAAATAGCACTCACCGTGGCAGCTGTTCTGCTTTAAGTGCCTTCAATATATTTACACTATTATTAGCAGTAGTTTTACTTCTAATACATGATAATAACACTGCACTACATATTTACGTCCATTCAGCATAACTAACTTTATGCTCATGCTGCTGGGAAACTGTAACAGACATATGAAAACTATATTTACAGTAACCAATAAGGAAATACATTTAATATTAAAAGATGATTAATTTAACGTATGATGACATCTTTGTTTTTTAAGAGTCTCTGTATGTATAGAAATGGCTGATAAGCATTTCTCATGCTTTCTAGAGCATACAAATAAACAGCAGAGGATGAACATCCACCGTTCTCTCCTTAAAGCATCAGATTTTCACGGTTAAGGCTGCAGACAGTGGTCTCTTATCTGTTTATATTCGCAGATCTTGAGCAGCTCATAAGTTCTCAGAATATAGATTTGGCTCCCTGAAAGAGAAGAGAAAGCACAGCAGAGGGAAAGACTCCAGATTATAAAAAGTAGCACAGCTGCACTGAGGACGGATGTCTGGCAGGTGATTTTTGAAGTGACGTTTGAAGCTGAATCCAATAACGTGTTCTTTGATGTATATAATGCACAGTGATGTGATATAAAAAGCCATTCATGTTGCTGTGCTTCCTCATTTTGGAGTGCCAGATTTAAAGTGACAGGGACGGCATGTTTTCTGACAGCTATACAGTTTTTTTGTCAGATAAACGTTATTTAAAGTGTCACATTGGTTCTGTTCCGGTTTTTGTACTTTTGGCAGCCAATCACATGCTGTTATTTGCCTGTTGCCTGAGGGATTCGACTATATAAAGTGGCTGTGTATATAACATGTTTAATGTGACCTTTTAGTGCAGACTCTCTCCTCAGCTAATATACATGTACTTGCAGTATGAACAGGCATCAGATAAGGCAGTGCATATTTAACTTTCGATCACAGCCTCTGATATGATTTTATTTTCTCCAGGAGAGCTGAGCTGGCGCCCACCATGCCTTTCTGTTTGCTTACCTGAGAGGTTTGGGTGCAAACAGTGCAGCCATTTTAGCAGGGCTGAGGCCAAAGTCACCACAGACTGAAGTCTGGCCACCTAAGTGGCTAACCAGTGGTGCAGGTGAGGGTGAGGGGGCACAAAAAACTGCAGTTACATCCAGGAAGCACAAGTATTTTTTCTAGCTGAACTTTTTTTATTGGCTGTTGTTCCCATATATAAAAAATGCAGCATTTTCAACAATTCCATTTTTTATTGAAATTGGTTTTTATTAGATTTTTTTCCCAGTCAGACCTCATTAACTTGTATATGACTTCCTCATCGCAGCCTGCATAGACAAACAACCGAAAAACTGATTTTGGGTATACAGCTATAGAGTGCTGCAGGAATGAATCCAAAACCCCGGAAATGAGTTAGCACTTCTTCTACTTCTAGTTCCCTGTGGTAGGCCTGTGGTTTATACAGGCTTAAGACGTTTTCACATATTGTTCCACTGCAGCTATTCCTCAATTCAGACTGTTTAAAATGTGAAAATCTTCTGCAGCTCACACGGACCTTCAGTCACAGCTTCTGCTTTTGTGTGCTTTGGGTGCTCAGTTAGAGAAGAAAGCAATGTGTATGTATCTGTCCATTTACTACTGTCACAGATAGAAAATTAAATATTTCCTTAATGGTTTCACTGATTTATTTTAATCTTTTGATCATTTATTTGGTGAACTTGATACTCCATCAACAGCTTTAAGTCCTTTCTTAAGTTTAGCAATGACGATACATCTGAGTGAGACATTTTTAAACACCATTTCTTTGTTTCATTTGTTCTGTTTCTTTTTATAATGTAAAGATTTCATGAAAACAAACATATTTTATTTTGAAGCAAAGGTCTCATCACCAACTTGCAAACCACGGGTGTCAAATGTAAGATTTTCGAAGTTGGTTTTTTTTTATAGCTTTTTTTTTAAAGCACCAAAGTATCTAAGTAATAGATAAACAAAGAAATGATGGTAAAGTTCCTCTTTTTTCACTATCTGCAATAGATTTGTTTTTTATTATATGAAGATATTTGAGGAATTCAATGGTTAAACTTCTTTATACTGACAGAAAGAGGAGTTTCACTGGTCTGACCCACTTAAGGTCAAAGTGAGTTGCATGTGGCTAACAATGTAAAATTAGTTTTACATCCCTGTTATAAACCTTTCAGTTCACTCTCCATTTGATTGACCCTAGTAGTGCATTCTATCCTGTCAGTTTATCCTATAAGATTTTAAAAGTTCAAAAGATGTGACTTTTAAATTGGTGTCACTCAAAACACCGAAGATCTAAGACAAACCCAACCTCAGGGAGTCAGAAGCCTGGATAAAGTGCAGGGTTGTGCCGGGAAGGGCGTGCAGGCTAAAATCTGTGACAATTTCCACATGCTGTGGGGACATCTCAGGGAAAAAAGAAGTAGCAAGAATTTCACTCAACTAAAAAAAACAAAAAACAGTAAATTATAGTAATTGGCCTCTTACGGTCCACCAGGGGGCTGTGGACCATACATTGGGAATCACTGCTCTGCAACATAAGCATGTAAAATACTCCAGCTGTGAATTCTGATGCTAGAGGGTGTTTATCAAAAAGTGGCTAGACCTCAGGAGCTGTTGGGGACCTTTAGTGCTGATGATGTTAAAGTCATTTCACCCCTGTGTATTTCATTTACAGCCTGACATTAGCATTTTGGTTCTTGCCATTGATTTACATTTCAATTTGGCGTCGGTTTGTGAAGATAACGTGTAAGCATCACAAACTCTTTGTTTTCTGCAATAATCCAGAAGTCTGTGGAAAAACCGGTTGCTTGTCGAGGAAATCAGGGTGATGTTAGCTTCCATGTTGGACTCCTGCAGGATCCACCCAGGAAAACAAAAATTAGAAACATCAGTTTTTCTGCCACCCTGGTGCTCACACCCTGGCCACACCTGCAAAATATTGTCTTGTCTTGCCACTTCATTTTAGAGCCTTATATCACTTAGGAAGTACCAACAGTTTGAATGTGTATTTTTAAACATTTCAAGCAGTTTATTAATGTATCTGCGGTATTTTTAGAATTTTAAGGGCTCCAAAAGTGATCTGAGTGACTGATCAGTTAGTCTAGACTCAAACAAACAGTTGGTATGATGAAGTTATTCGAGCAATCACGGTCCCCAGAGGATGGAGCCTATCTATTTTCCTGAGCCCTGCCCTCTCCTCTCTCAGCTTCCCAAACATTTCGGACTTCTCCCACTTGAGACAAAGAGACTGGATGTACAAAGAGATGAACAAATGAAAACAATTACCAAGACAAACCAGGAAGACAAAGGCACAAACACGGAGACAAGTTAGCGGGAGCTAGAACAATAATAAAAAAAAAGCCAAACAATATCACAAAACTGAAGCTCATCAATAGAATAACCAAAAAAAATTAAAAGCTGGAACCAAAAATCTAATAAAATGATAAAACCTTGGTGGCACAGACACCTGATGTGTTTGTCAGTCTGTTTGTCCTTCACTCAAGAGGTTAGATGCTGCCTTTGTTTGTCACACACACATAATTACTCTGGGTGTGTCGCATTATTGGGAGTACATATCTAGATATTTCCTTTGTTTGATCATCGACAGCTATATTTGGACATGTCCTTGGTCGCTCGATGTGTTTCTCCCTATATGACAAAGAACCACATGAAAAAGCCAGAAGACGCCCGGCTGGTCACGATCCAGGGCCCGAATGGATCAGATGAGTTGCTCTTACTGCATATCTTCCTCATTACGCTGGCTAAATATGGATTTCATGACAGGCTCATCATCGGATGACTTATGGCTGCAAATATCATTTGATGGGCTGAATGCCGAGAACAGCGTTTCCATGTTGCTCAAGCAGAATGTGCCTTTATTCAAACAAACAAATTAAGGAGTTATTACCACGCTCACAGTCATAAACTGGAGTCATGGAAGTTATAAAGGACAGGCCTAAAATTAGATTGTGACTAAAGTAAACAGAATTACCTTTAAACAACAGCCCCTGGGAGCACTGGCATATTGTCGTTTGAACTCATTAAACACAGACTTAACTGGGAATTACATGTATAATCAGCTTTGCTGCTTTGAGGTTGTACTTTTATGGACTTTGTTGATCACTGTACTCTGACTGATGCGGTGGCCCTGAGGTCCAAAACGACAGCAACAGTAAAAACGTTTCAATTTAAGGACAAGGTAGAGGCAACATTTCTTGTTTTTGGGTGGAGGCAACGTGGCGGCAGGTCAATTTCACTTCCTGCCTAGAAGGCGCAAGAGAGCAAGTATGTCACGAGTCTCCGCCTTCACTCTCTGAGGTGTCAAAAGAGAAGCGCAGGGGACTCCCTGATGCAGAAATATTATGCGGAGACTATAAATAAGCTGATGACTATCAGCTCATCTCTTATTAACACACAGAACAAATGCTTCTGTTTATTGCAGAGAAACGCGTTCTAGAGAAGATGAATAAACTTTTAGATAAATGAAGTATGAAAAAGTTGAAAGTTTAAATAAGTGTCAGGATTCAGGAGAAAGAAAGAGGCCTGTTACACAACAAAAAGCCAGTCTCTGATTGGCTCATTTAAAAAAAACACAAACATCTAAAACAGAAAGTGTGGGCCATACTGGAACATTTCTACATGTATTTATATAAAGAGAAATTCACTTTCTAATAAAGTTTGAAAGAGATTTATGATTAAATATTAAGAAAGCAGAAGTCTTAAAACAAAAGCACACTCTTGGGTTACATGTTATTCTTATTATATTTGACCTTATGTGCAGTTTATATGCTGTCGCTGACAGGAAAATGGGTAAAATGGAGTAATGGCCTTCAGCTGGCAAAAAGAAAGCTTTAAGAAAAAAAGTAGAAGTGGAACAGAAAACTCAAAAATGAACACAATGAAATCAGTGAAAACAAAAAGGAGGAAATGCTGAGTCGTGATCAGCATTTATGTGGCCCACATAAACTCTGACTTTCATTTCAAACTGCCTTTGGGAATATCTGATCCAAAGAAAACCGAATCCACTAAAGTTAAAGGGACCTTTATTGTCATTCAGGACGTACAACCCGGAGGCAGTCATTCTAGCTCATTGTGCAGTAAAGACAAAGGACAGACAATATGCAAATATTTAGCTAACATTAAAAAAGAAAAAGAATAAAAGTTATATAATAATCTAATCCGTAACCCTGAACTCCAGATTACTTACCTGTTCCTCTCTGCTTTGCAGAAAAACTGTCATTTCCCTGGTGGGAGAGAGAGAGAGGTCGAAGAGAGATTGGAGCTCATCGATAGACTTTTTTTTCTCCAAAGGACCTTGTAAATAGAGATTGGAGATTTGTGGCTTCATCCGCATTTTGTAAATAGTTAACTTCCAGGAGCACTGTAAATAAACTGACTGAATCTGAGTACCACGTTTTGAATCCAGTCTGCTTCATTGGTTATGAGAGATGCTTTGAAAAAGGCAAAGATATGACCACACACACACTTGACTCCAGAATGAGAGGTGGGGAGAAAAAAAAAGAGTGCCTTCTTCATGTGGCCTCAGCTCAAAAACAGTGCATAGGGAGCTTCCTGGAACAGGTTTTCATGCCGAGCAGCTGCATCCAAGCCTTGCATGACTAAACGCAATGCAAAGCTCGCCGCTGCTGGACTATAGAGCTGTGGAGACATCTCTGCTTCTCTGTCTGTCAATCCAGTGGGCGAGTCTGGGTTTGGTGGTTGCCATGAGAACGGTACTTGTTCGACTCCATTGTCCCAAGTGTAAAGTTTGGTGGAGGGGGGATTATGGTGTGAAAGGAACACCTCAACATGATATGACACCTTTGGGATGAATTTGAGAACACACTCCTAAACTTTGTCTGTGAAGGTTCTCAGTCATCCAGGTCATCGTTGTGGAAAGCCTTCACAGGAGATTTGAAGCTGTAATAGCTGCAAAGGGTGGGCCAACATCATATTAAACTCTATGGATTAAGAATGGGATGTTACTTTCACCTCCTGCATCCTTCAGCAGATTTCCAGATGACAACGAGGCACAAAGTAGAGAAATGAAAAGTGAAAAAGAATGAGACACAGGTGGGAACAATCAGAGAAACAGATGGTAGACACAGACAACGAGGCCAAAACACTGAAAGCAAAACACCAAATAACAGAAAGACATCGCAGAGAGAGGAAGGGAAAAAAAAGAATATAGAAACACGAGAATGGATATCAAAACAGGAACCGAAACTACAACATAAAAAAATAAATTTAAAAAAAATCCCAGGACGTGACAACGAGAGAAAGCTTCTAAGATCTGTGTACAACACAGTGTGAAAAAGGAAGTGAAAATGGTACATTCTAGACTTGTGTTAATTCTTGTGGCTTGTGGGATGTGCTTGGCAGACACTTCAGACTGTTGTGATAAGCAGGTTACAGTTTCCCACAACTGAGCAACAGCAAGAATAAGCTATTGGTACTTGCAGACAAGTATGCAGCTTAAATGTTACGCAGATTTCTAGACACAAAACAGTAAAGCCCAGTAAGTGATAATGTGAAAATTAGTCAAAAATGATCTCAGATCTGTGCAAATCTAAATCAACATTTCACTTTGAGCAACAAAAATAAAATCAAGCATATCAAAATAAAAAATAAATATAAGCCAAACATGTAGTTTATATCACAGCTTTATAACTTTTAACCCATTTGTTTCCGATCTACTTTAGTATCTAAAAATAGTTAAACAAAGGTAAAAACTATTGTGGGTGGTGCCAGAGGGTAGAAGAGTTACAGGAGACGTGCACAGGATCCAGGAAAAAGACTTTCCAAACAGGCAAGTAGAATAACACAGAAACTACAGATAAGTAGGCAAGGACTTCCTAAACAGATTCTAGGCAATGTGGTCTGATTGTCACCATATCGATGGGGACAGTCTCACAGAGAACTGTGGCACCACTTGTCCTTGATATACTCACAGCCTGAGTCTGTGGCAAACAGGTGTGTGAAGGATGACTCACATTGAAGAACTCCGCCCCAGGTTTGAGATTACACAAAGTGCCAGCCCAGCAACTCCGCCTCAGAAATAATTATTAGGGAAGGGTAGAAAAGGGGAGAGAGAAAAGACAAACCAAACCAAACCAATCCTGCTGAACCACATCCATCCATCCATAGATCTGTCTGTCTATCTATCTTCCAACCAACCATTCATCAATATATCCAACCAAACCTCCAATCAACCAATCATCCAACCATCCATCCATTCACATTTCCCTTCCTGAGTAGAAGCTTAGAGGCTAGACTAGACACAACCTCACTAATAACCACCCTTTCTTTGCTCTACTAATGACATGTTTCTATCTTTCAGCTCAATTCTTCTGACAGTTTTGTTGCTTTGGATCCGCCTGATGATGCTTTTTGGATAAATTTGATCTTGGTCCCTCGGAGTGCTGTCTCATTAGAAACTTTCAGTCTGTTTTCCACTATCACAGTGCTGCTTAATAAGCATTGTCCTGCTGGAAGAAGGCTCAGCCAGATCTATAGCTGCTAAACAATGGCTGCAAGCTGATTCAACTGAACAAACCTCTGATGGGCAGATCAAATATCTGAATCCCACTTCACTGGAAGGATACAACTCAGGGAAACCTGACCCCTTAAACAAAGGAGCTAATGTAGTTAGCACTACTAATCTGCTTCAGTTTGACAGTTGGTCTATAAATAGTGCACATCCTTCAATATTCATTCCTTATTTTACATGTCAGGATGTTACTAAATAACTTCCTCAGACTTTATGGTTACTTCCTTTTTGTGCATTTTCAGATCTCTGAATCTCAATGTGTATTTTCTCTCCTCTTATCAATTTTTTAAAAAAAATCTTTGTTAACACTTTCATTTGTGTCTTTTTTTGCGTGTGCATTTTGTCGCATTATTATTTAGCCTCGTCATTTTTGTAAGACTACTTTGTTTCTCTTAGCTGGTTTTTGGCTCCCCCTTCAGGATAAACCAGTAAAGAGCTTAGGTCACTCTGCGAAAGACACTGATCAGGTGTACCTATTGTGTTTCCCTGTGGCTAAAGCTGCTGTCTTTGTCCCAGCTGCTTCCTGTTAATGAATTCAATTTATCTTCACATAAGGAGCTGCTTCTATCACCAAGCTTCTCCCCCTGCTGTGAGAGGAGGAAATGTCCCCCAAACACAAAGACTTCAGACAGGCGTCGATAGGAAATGCGTGCACAATTATAAAGCAGGGCTTAGGCACATTTCACGTATTTGTTAGTAAGTAGTCTGATAAAATACCTAAAAATAATCATGTCACTGTGCAGGTCCACATGTTTGCTTTGTGCTAGGTCTGGACAAGTATTTATCAGATTTAGAAAGATTACACATAATCTGAAGTATGGACTTTGGAGTATAAAAACAAGTATAAACAGATAGATACTTTTATCAAGGGAATTAATCAGGCTCAAGGACTCTGAAATGATCACATTCATGCCAGTAGTTGGAAAGCTGCTGCCACAATGATGGCATCTTATAGGGTTTTATAAGTCCTTGCAGCTTTTTCAGCAGTACGTAATTCTGCAAAGATATTTATTTATGTGGAATCTTTAAATTTATTAATTATTGCTAATTTTAGCAAATGACAATAATAATAGATTTAGATATGCTGTTCCTGTATCAGACAATTGGCTGAATGGTAAACACATTCTGAATTTCATTCTGAGTTTAATGGCAGCATCACATTTCAAAAAAGTTAGAACATGGCCATGTTTACCACTGTGTGGCATCCAGTCTTCTTTTAACAACGCTCTGTAAACATCTGGGAACTGAGCTGCTGGACTTTTAAGGGGAAAATAGTCTCAGTCTTGTCTGATAGAGGATTCTAGCAGCTCATTCTACTCTTATACTAAAAAAACAAGCTGTTGTAATAACTAAAATATGAAATATGCAAGGCCTTCCCTGAAAAAGATGTCATCTGGATGTATGTTGCTCTGAAACCTTTCCAGATGTGCAAGCTGCTAATTGCATGGGAACTAATGCACCTCCATACCATCACAGATGCAGGCTTTTGAACTGAGCGCTGATATCAAGCTGGATGGTCCCTCTCCTCTTTAAGGACGTCAGATTTCAAGTTGTCTAACCCCAGAACAGATTTCCACGTTGCTCATTTTAAATGAGCTTTGGCCCAGAGAGAGTTTCTGGATCATATTCACATATGGCTCCTTCTTTGCATCATAGAGCTTTAACCTGCACTGGATGAACCATGTTCACAGACAATGACTTTTGGAAGTGTTCCTGAGCCCATCCAATAATTAAATAACAGAATCATGTCTGTTTTTAATGCAGGGCATGGCTTTTGTCCCTCGCAGACAGAGATTTCTTCAGATTCTCTGAATATTTTGATCATATTTTCATCTATAAATGATGAGATATTCAAAGTCTTCACAGTTTTACATCGACCAACATTATCCTGAAATTGTTCCACAGTTTTTTTTATTTACATTTTACACAGTTATCCTGATGTTTCTGAAAGTGAGGGTGTAATTTAAAGATTAGCATCCTATTAAATTATTAAACACTGAAAATAACTGAAATTTTATTCTGCGTTACACAGAATGAAAAATTGGGTTCTCAAACTTGTTTTGACAGGCCCGACTTCAAAAGATAAAAATGTTTATCAATTATTGATAATTAAAAGGTTTCAAAATTGAATTTCTGTAAAAATAAAACATAAATATAAGCTCTGTAGATTCAGATTTTATGTTTTCCTCCTGGTTGTCCACACCCCACCATCTCTGTCACCTACCAGTGAGATCGCAGAACCACCGAATGTTATCATTACTGTCAGACAGAAAACTGAAGCAATCTCGCCTGTTTCCGCACTGCGATCATTCAGAACAATATTTTTTTTTGGTAGAGGATTCAGACCCTTTGATAAACAATAAATACTAATAAATAAACAGTAAAAATACTCTAATTTACACTGTTTCTTAAGTAGTGTAACCACAATCCGGAAAATGATATTAAATTATTGACGTCAGCATCTGGTTAGACTCCGTGTTTACGGATCATTCAGGTCTTTATTGTCTGGCTTCAAAGATAAATATAACTGGGGATCATAAATGTTTATTGTAAAATTTGTTTCATGATGAAGCAATAAAAATCAGCATTATCAGGGTTTAATGATTATTACATTTTAAAAATCTGGTTTTTAGAATAGTTAGTCACTGTGATCTCTGATGGGTAAACTTGTATGACCACTGTCTGAACAGCGTATTTAAATCCTGTTTTTTTTGTTTTTACTACATTGAAGTGAAAGGACAAGGCATATCCATAGAACAAAAGGGCTTTATTCCACAATATAAACTTGTAACATCTTCAGCTACTCCAGGTCCTTCCTGCTGTTTCCCGTGATGGGTTACAAGGCGAGGATCTGCCCAGCCAGCAGCCTCTTTTTCCTTTGGCGTGCCGCAGTGTTTCTCCGTAACCCAGACACGTAACCCAGTAGCTTTCTGTACATCACACCATCATCGCTAAAACACAACTCAGCCGAGATCAAAGCCATTTAAGTCGATTCAGACAAAAATTATTGCTCAGATAAATAAAACTATTCTACAAAACAAAAAATGGGAATAATTATATTAAGATGCATGTACTAAACACTGGATTTCAAAGAAAAAAAAAGTCATTTTTTGGGGGGTGAAAACCTCGACTTCTGTCCCCTTAGCTCTGGTTTAACATGCAAGAAAGTTTTAAAGAAGATAATATTAACCCTTGATTAATTCTCTTTACCGGGGGGAGGGGGGTTCATGGTGTAAGACTCCTTTGCGTCGATGTAACGGGATGCCATGCAGCAGACTTCACATCCTGTGTTTTTCTTTTTTTCATTTAGACAACCACAAACAATTCATAAGAAGGAGGAAATATATATAATATATATATGTAAAAATACAAAAAAATAACTAAACATTATAGTTCTGGACAACATGTCAAAGAGGAGATAGCACCGTTGTTACAAAAGGGTTAGACAGACGGGACGAGGGGGTGAAGAGGGGTACGGGGTCAGTGACCCTCCAGACTGAAGACACGCCTCCCTTCAGAATGACATCTTTACTTTCTTACGCGCCCGTCGTTCAGTGTACACGTGACGCAAATGTAGTCCTCCTTCTCGGCCATTTCTGCCGTAACGCCGACGCACACTTGGTGAAACCACTGATTGCAGCTGCCGTCACACTGGACCCAATTCACCTGCAGAAACACACAAGTCAGTCAACATCACAGCTAAACAACAGGTCTACACTTCCAAAAGCTATATGCTCCACAATGTTCACCAACACCACCTGTGTTTTCATGGAGAGCAGCAAAACAATTTACAAGCTCGACCAAACAAGGTACCACCTATGCCATCAATGGAAAAAATCTAATAAAGATTTAGAGTTAGTCTGCAGTCGGATATTCATTGAAAAATTCAGTTAATCCGGAGGAAAGTTTTAGTTTGCGTTTATCCTGAAAAAATTCCCCTCCGTCCTGTTTATGATAGACCTGTCACACATATTCAATCAAGGGATCAACAGGAGAATCTAACATATATTTAAAGTTAAATGTGTCCTCCAAGAGATGATGGCTATGTTCTACTTCATGATGTTGTTGTTATTTAGTTTGTTTGTCTTACAAAATTGGAAATCCTTCAAACTCAAAGTCACGGGAACAGCATAGCTGGAGGGGGAGGATAGTTTCCACCATCATTACACCACCTCCCTGTGTTTTTTAAAACTCATCCACCTGGAAACTGGAGTTTGAGGTTTGGCCAGTTTGACTGACAGATGTCCCGACACAGCTTTAGCTGATCAACCCTCCTCGGGCTCGACTCTGCTAATTTGAATGCCTGACTTGAATATCTCCGCTGTGGGGGGTGCCTTTTTTTGTTGATCTGACTAATATTAATTCCTGCTGTGAGGTACAGACCCCCTCAGAAGTCTGTGACGTTGTTAAGGGGTCACTTTTGGCTCCAAAAATCTCACCCATAACCCGCCAACACATTTATGTGAAGGCTTTATGTTAATAAAATGAAATATTAAAATGTCATTCACCAGAAACCTACAGCACAGAGTTTTTGCACAGGTTTGTCTGGGAGCGCTGGTGTTTGCTGTTCACGATCAATTCTTTAGATAAAAATAAAGATTACAGCTCGTCTTGTTTTTGAAGCAGCAGTTTCCTGACCGGAGATGAGGTCCTCATATGGAAGACAGTAAAGTAACCTTAGCCTGTCCTCTGCAGACTAAATCCATTTATGTGGCTCCTGTCAGAGGTCTTTCTCACCTCATCTCCCTCTGGCAGCTGACACCTCTCTGCTGGACACACAGCCATTTCCTCATCAGAGTCGTCAGACTGGGAGAAGTTGGAGCGCGGGGAGGACGAGGTCGAGGTTTGCCTGCGCTGTGGATTCTTTTTATTCATCTTTTGTCTCTTGTGAGAGTGCTTTTTGTCCTTCGCTCTGCGCTCTCCATCTGAGCTGTCTCTCTCCAGATGCCGCTTCACCTTCTTTTCTGAGCTGCTTGCACCTTTGGCACCATCCTGAAAATAAAATCAGCACGATGAAACTGGCGCTGCAGTGTTCAGGATGTGAAATGGTTCCTTTATTGGTTTGGCTTGTACCTGGTTCAGTGGCAGATTTGTTCCCTGAGAGTTAAACTGCATGTGTTTCTCACAGTCTGTGGGCTCCTCCTGTGGTGGTGACATGCATGGGTTTGTTTGCTGGCTGCTGGCTCTGTCCAATAAGACAAGGTAGAGGCTCTGCACCTCTGGCAAAGACACCTGCAGAAGGAGCCCCTCCACCATCAGCTCTTCCAGGTCCCGACTCAAACCTGCAACATAAACACGCAAAATCTAAAATGTGACAATCTGAAACGACAGAAAAACTGCGAGTCATGTCTTCATGAAGTGGCTCAGGACACTGACCGTGCAGCGGTATGCATCTCTGCTCGGTGTAGAAGACGGTCTGAGCATGGCTTGTCCTATTCCACTCTGGAGTCAAACAAGGAGCCTGTATCAAAACCATCAAACTCCGATGTTAACACACGCAGGTAGGTGATAATAAAAACAACTCTTTAAGCTTTAAAGAGGGCTGGAACTGAGCTCTACATATGAATCAGATTTGTGTCATTTCTGCAGCTTCTAAGACACCTATCATCTTTTTATTACATCTCACAGCACCCTTTAATGGTGCATTTCTCCTCCTTCATTATTTTATTTTATTTTTTTACACCTGCCAGATGATTTATACTATATCTCCTTCTGTTAGCTCCTTCTGTTTTGTACGAAATGCTTGGAAAAGCTGTAAAAACCTGATCCTGAACCAAAATCTTAAAATGGTTTTGTAAGGGAACTGGTTTATTGTGTCATGTGGAGAAAATCTAACTCTCTGTTGCAGACGTACATTTTCATTTAGCAGAGTTGGGGAGAGAATTGTTCCCCATCATTACCAATTAACATTTGCAAAAAATTAACTGCTTAAAAAGTGGCACAAAGAGATGAGGAGTGACCTGAGTGTTGCTCTGAGGGTTGTCACTGCCTGAAACCCAGCGGGTGAGAGTGGGAGGAGTTCCTGGCCTCTCTTCGAGTTCTGGTAGGTTACATGCCTGTGAAACCTCCTGCGCTCGCTGCTGCCAGTTTACTGTCCTCTCCATCAGATAGTGCAGTGCATCACCCTCCGGAAGGCGCACCCCGATGTGCCGCAGTGATGCCAGCAGAGAGAGGACTTTGCTCAAGGGGGGCTTTTCTGACCGCTGGCACTGCGGACAAAGCCATGGCTGTGTTTTGCAGGGATCTGACGGGTCTCTGACGCACACGCTGTGGAAGGCATCCCTGCAGAGTTCGCACTGTAGCATCGCACCCATGGGCGCCCTCTGACAGAAACACACCCTCAGGTCCATGCAGTCTGCCGTGGGAAGGAGCTTTGACTCATTTGCTGCCCTGAGATTAGAGAAAGCCTCCATCTCCCTCACCCACAGCTCCTCAAGAGTTGCCATCTGTTGAATAAAACATACTCAGTATTTTTCCTGATGAATTTCAGCAGTCAGATCTCTACCGCAGTGATTAAGCAAATAATTACTGTGTTATCATAATATTACAGCGAATGTTTGAATAAAAGTTAGTTTTTTTCTTAAATTGACTGTTATCACCCTGTTCAGCATTGTGCCCCTTATCAAGTTTGACTGCTCAACACACATCCCAAGCACCCTTCTATATGCAGTTAAGCTTTTCCTGCAACAACCTGAAAAGACAAGACTTTCCTTCCGCTCAAAACTACTTCTCGTCATCAGGATCTGACCACCAAAACGTCAAAATCAGGTAACTCAGCAAACTTTATTCTTTTGAAGCACACGTGTCTCAGGGAATAGCTCTTTGAATACTTACTGCAGAGGTAGAATCCGTGGTCTCTGAAAGCGCTTTTTCCACATCGCTGAGCGTATTGAACCTCGAAGTTTTCTTTTTGTTACTTTTAGGTGATTCCTTTCCTTTCTTTGCCTTCCTCTTTGGAGAACCGACGTTTCCAACTTCACATCGGGGACAAAGAACCTGCAGAGAACAAAAGCCTTGTGAGTCTCCTGGACTAACAGGACCTAAAACTAGCAACCTCTGCCTTTGACACAGGGATTTTATCTGCACCGAGCCTTAAAATAAAGGAAATTGTGCTCCTGTTTACACTTAACCCTGCATGTTATTATTGTGCCAGACACTACAACGAAGCCTGAATTTGATGGAAATAAATGATTTTCACGTAGAAGTTTGGCAATAGTTTTGGTGACTAACTGTTTTGTCTAATACAGTTTATTGGGTAAGATCCCATAAAAAACATCTTCAAATGTTTTCTTTGTTTCCAGAGAATCCAATACAGTATACATATACAGTATTCAAATTCATTAAACACAAGCTCAACTCTCTCCACACAAAGAGAAGTAGAAACAGGAAGGATCGGACAAGTCAAACATTTTCTGCCTGCCAGGTTTTAACCTCAGCAGATAATATTTCAAAATGTCCTAAAAATCCTTTTAAATCTAATTTAATTTTACCTCCAGCAAGGTGAGGCTTGAGTCTTTCTGAAGGAAAGTTGCTGCTGCTGATTCTTTCCATTCCTGCACTTGTGCCATGAGAGACTCCAGCCTGTCTAAAGGCTCCAGGTGGACTTGAATGGCTTGTCCTCGTAGCACCATGTCAGAGAGGGTGTCCACCATCGGGATGCAGCCGCTGACCTGAATCAAGAAGATTATTTTAGTGTAACACGCTTTTTTTGCCCCACTGATACCCTGAACCAGCTGACCAGTTATGTTGGCCTCGTTTACATTTTACTGGTCCTTAAAAAAACAACTAATAATTTTCATTAAGTTATATACTACTGAATAGCTTAATAGTTATAATAACACAAAGAATTAATTATTCTAAAAAAATATTCTGAAGAATAATTAAAAACTAAAGCCTTCAAATAAAGGAAGTTGTGCTCCTGTTTACACTCAACCCTGCATGTTATTATTGTGCCAGACACTGAAAGGCACGGCAAAACATACAATACGTAAGCCAGCACTTTTTTTCAGTATGCTATATAGTTGCTGTATAAAATAAATCAGCAGAGGATGGGATCAGGCAAAAAGATACAATACATGAGTCGTTTTGGACTTTTCCACTCAGAGATTTCGATTGTAGTTACAGTAATTGTTGACTTTCTTTTCCCCCTGTTTTCGCTGCACCGCCTCTTTCCTCTCACTGCGTGTGTGGGTCAGAGTGGAGAGGCTCCAGCCTCAAAATAACTACGACAGCGTCACCTTCACTGCTGCTGTGAAACACGGAGGCTGAATCTAAAAATAGTTTTTACTCACACACCCCTTCACACTTTTTACACCCCAGACGCCTCTATTTTTGGTCACAAATGTGAGTGACACAGTTTCACTGCCTTCCTGCTGTCTTTTATACGCCTCTAAGAACAGCCTCTTTGTTGCAGTAACCTCACGCACTTCCTTTAAACTGGCAATAAGTTACTAACAAGTTTTCATGACAGGAGAACTCTCAATCGTTATAAACACCATCACAATTGTTTTTAAGTCACACCCTATCAAAATAACATATAATAATATCATATTTCCTAATAGTCCAACCATTCTTAAAATTTCTGCTAACCTGAAGCTCCTCAGCTTCTTGCAGCCACTCTTGGGCTTTTCTGATGGTGTCTTTCAGGAGAAGGCAGTTTGGGAGGTAGGCAGGGATGCTAGATGCCTTCTCAGCAGCAGCACTAAGGGTCTCTATGGAGTGTGGTGGTCTGGTGGGTAGAAAAACACAAATGACGCACCATAGGTTGTAAACATTGGCACAATATTTGCATCAGGTCCATGTTATCTATATTATCCATACCAAGAAATGCCATGACACTTCGTTCACAAGCTTTCTAAATATTTATTTTACCACAAACACTTTCAAAAATGTTCTGTACATACAGGTTTTATTGCATAAAATTGCATAAAACATAAAGCTTATGTTATTTTGAAAACCAAACTTATTTACATTAAATAATATTTTAATTGTCAAACATCTGAAATCTTTTTCAAACACTATCTCAAATTCTGTGAAAACCCCAAATTCAAAGCTGCAGTGGACTAAGCATGATGAGGAAACACAAAACTTTTTTTAAAAATACTGATATTTAAGTCCTGATTGGAGATTAGTTTGCCTGATAATGGTGAGAGTAAATGCGCATTCCTGACAGCCATGCCATTAAAAGCTTCTGAAAAGCACTAATGACAGTTAATACTGGACAGCACTGAGTACCAATGGAATGAGGGCAGAACTAAACATGATGCTCACTTTTTGTTGGTCTTGTTGAATATTCTAGCAGCAGCATTTTGCACTAGCTGTAATTAAAATGAAGCAAAATCAGGAGCACTGACGTAATATTACATTATTCAGTTACAATCAGTGCAAATACCTGGACACAGAGTTAAAGCTAAGAAGCAGAATAACATCTTAGAAATCATCTGGTTTTCTTTTGGATTAAACTCAGAGCATGACAAGCTACCATAATATGTCCTTGTTGCTGTTTTGGAAGCTCCTATCCTGTGGCTATGATGCAAACTTTATCATGGACTAATCGGTGCTGCCCTCACCTGGCTTTAAGAAGACTGCTCGCCTTGTCCTCCCAGTGCTCAGACATAGTGAGCTGCTCCTGAAGTCGTGCCATGGCTTTCTCCACTGACGGATGAGGTGCTAATCCGACTCCCTGGTCGATGAGCCTCCTCATGGTCTCCAGAGTCAGGGTAGCAGGCTGAGCGCTGGCCTGTTGCACCCCCTCCAGCCATCGTGCTTGCTCCAGCCTCACTCTCAGGCGCGGCAGCTCAGGCAGGTCCACGTCGAAGTCGAAGCTGACGTCCAAAAGGCTCTGGATCTCAGCAACACTGGGAAGTTCATCTGCCAGGACCTTCTCGCTGTGCTGCTGGAAGTCTTCAATGCGATTTAAGAGTTCCTGAAGATGGAAAATACAAGAAGTTGAAAAATGTCTTCAAATCAGATCAAGTAGTGCATTTTTATTTATTTAACAGGGAAAGTGCATGTTAGTGGACATTGACGTAAAAAATAAGACGTAAACGTGTAAGATTGTAAGAAAACCACTAATTTACATCTGTAGTCCTCAAGCAGGTCACATCAAACTATGCAATACAGAAAAGACATGTAACGCAAAACACATAAAAACACACAAATAAAAACAATACATCACATAAAGTTCAGAAAAAACTGATCACAGATCTAACGTGTTACGCAGAGGTCTACTTTATTGTCATTAATAAGCTATTCCAACATTTACCTCCCTTCACTGACACCACACTTTGTGGTTCACCTGTGAGGCATAAAACTGTCTCATTTAGCAGTGGCCTTAGTGCCAATCACACTGCCATATTTTTAAATACAAGCAACGCAGGACAGAAACTGCACAAATAACAAAAGCTGCACAATGTGACTTAAAATTAAAGAAATGAAATTTTACTTTGGTAAAAGCAAATTTCTTCTCCTCAGTTTACCTTCAACAGGGGCGCCTGAGGGAGACTGCAGGAGAGGTTATACAGCTGCCGCACAAATGAACTCAGCTCCTCCACAGTCAGCTGGCTCCGTGACTTCCCACTTCCACACCGATACCTGTGTCCATGAGTGAAGAAATCACCCTCATTAAGGCGCCATTACTATTCAACAAGAAGAATGTGTGAGAAGTAATGCATAAGCCTGGGTGACATCGCATATTAATGTTACCTGGTCTGCTTCTTGCCATTCAACAGCTGCTGTGCCACAGACGCGCACTTCTCAGCATCTTGTGTGACCAAACGAAGCCGACGCAGCAGGTCGTTGTCAGGGAACAGCTTGGAGTCTGACTCAGCAAGGAGGGTGCGAAAGACTGGCAGGCCTGAGGAGACAAGAGCAGCTTAATCATAGTCTAACACATTTGCAGCTTAAATAACCCAACATGTTGCTGAGCAACTGATGACTTACTGCAGCAACCTCTTTTTTATTGTTTTTGCTGAACATGGCACTGGCGCTGCAAAGAGTAATAAATACTTTTATCTTATAACTTACACCACTATTGACTTAACTGAGTCTTAGGTTAATTGCTTCCAGGAGCTCTTTGAGGAATTACTTTGCTGACAGTGACAATGGAGCGGAGTCATTGGTAGAAGGATTTTAGGATTTCATTTCTTTATTGACTTTATATAGAATCACTTAGTCCAACAGCTCATTATGATTATTGAGTGTGATTCTAATATCTTCTAATCTAATATCAAAAACAGGAACAAAACTCGGGGTACTTCTTTTTGTGTGTTATGTTATACTGGCCCGGGTCTGGACTGCGATGAGGCACTCACGATATAACAGTGATATGTGCTTTGTGTAGCATGAATGACTGGTTAAAAGGTTGGGGCAAGATAGAACAGGAACTCAGCAAAGAGGAAGAAAGGTGAACAAAAGCACCATGAAAGGCAAAAACAAAGGTGGCAGTGAAGCATTTTCATTGTTTTTAGCATATTGACTCACTTCATCATATACAAGTTCTTTGCCTGTTGTGACTTTTGTGTTCTCTGTCCCAAGGGTTTAACTAAAGGACTTATAGCAGCGCAAACAAGCTGCCCCAGAATGAAAGTAAATACCTCTAACACCTGATCCTAGGTCTGCAAACCACTGTATGCACAGGGGACGCCACTAAAGCTCACCTGGTTGAGCTGTAACACATGTCTTGTGTCTTTACTGTGTTGGGTTGTTTTCAGTGTGTCAGCCCCCCCTCACTGTCTTCCCACTACTGTGTACTCTATACTGGACCATCCAATAAAGGCCAAAAACATTCTGAATGCACAGACACTCACACAGGAAATGCTGACCTTGACTCTGAGCTCGAAACACATTATTTCTAATCGCAGTGCAGCTGCAGAGCAACTTAATATTAGAGCAATATATGCAGTGATGACTCCCCACTTGGCCAATAGAAAGGGGGCTGTCAATGTCCAACATCATTCATTCAAGATGTCTCGCCCAGTGTGTGTTTTAACAGTGTGTGCAAACACAGCTTTGTTAGTCAAAATGCAAACGCAGTGGCACACGTTTGTTTTGAGCTTTCTGAAACCAGAAGTGAGCATATTTGGATGAGCAACTGTACGACTGCAATGCACAAACTCAGATATCTTCCAATTGGTACTAAGTAACAGACTAATAAAGTAGTTGGACAAATTTCTATTTACCTGATTAAAATGCTTCAAAAGACACAAACGGCAGTTTTGTTCAGTGACTCCATTTAGCACAGGTGGACTCTAGCAGACTTCAGTTGGCTACAGCTGCCTGGTACACCTACTCAAAACTTCATCTACCAACAGTTTTTAATCACTGGAGAATCCCAAACAGACAATCCCAAACAATTTCCAAACAATTATTTTTTTAAAAAGCTGTAAACATTTATTTTAATTTTTAAGTCTTTTCATTGGTCCTTTTAATGTGGGAGTTTTGGGGGATTGGGGGCAGTTTTGGCTCTTATGCACTGGCTTCTTTTTTCAGCCCTGCAGGTTACCACTTTGATTTGCTACATGTTTCTCCTATTAAAGCGTCTTAATTAAGATAACGAGAAAAAGCCGTAGAGCTCTCATTTGCAAGTTTTGTAAACTATTTTTGCTCTGCTGTCTATAGCTCCCAAGAACAGTGTGACAGCCTCTTCAGTAAACTAAATTTAATTAAACTAGTGGCACTTTTAAAAATAAACGTCAAACAGTTAACACCATGCTGAGGAGTCTAAACAGGAGGTCGATTACACTTCCTACAGAGTGACACTTTTCCCAGTTTGAGCCTAAAATACATGGAGAGGAGGGATGCTGAGGCAGGCAGATGAAGAGGGGATCCTGCTGCTGTGCCATAATAAACAAGAACACCAAACTCACAGTACGCAGACTGCAGCTGGTGGTGGACGCGTCACACATGACAAACTGTGCAGTTTGTCAAGTGTACAACAGCTGTATTAATTTGATGAGTAGGAAATTTTACGATCTGAAACTGAGGTAGTTAATAAGGTTTGGATACATGTTTGAGTAAAATGAATGGATTTCTCACATCTACTCAGGAAAGCTGACAATCTTCTACTAACAAGGTTTTCATCAGTGCTCTACTTTCTGAGATAAAAGACGAGCAAAATTATATTACTGACTATTTACAGATTGGCAGGCAAAGCAATCCTTTTTAATACGAGTCTTAAACATACATCCATCAACTTTTTTACAATCTTTGCTGGCTTGTTTTCAGCTCAGCACCTGCCCTGTTTTGGTGTAGATGTGTATTTTTCTACTTTTGCAAAACATAGTAGCTACAGAATAAATGAAACCGTCTGCATTTACATGGGCTGTCCATAAACTTCACTTTAACTGTGCCATCGTCTCTTCCAGCAGGTATGAAATCTCCTTGCCAAATGATGACTTGTTTGCTAAACTGAACATAGTGCTTTTGTTTTGGGCTGTAATGATCCATAGCTGTGGCCAGATAACTGAAACGGTTGATGCTAGAATAACCACATTAAATGTGGAAATGGAAAAAGAAAAAGGAGGAGGATGGTAGAGGTGGCTAAAAAGATGATAGAAAGCGAGATTCAGATGCTATTATTACTGCTTACTCAGTCGAGTATAAGCTAATGTTTTAAAATGGAAAGTAGTGCAGTCTTTATTACAGCACCATGGAAGGAGGTTGTCTACTGCAACTTCAAAACATTGGTTTTAAATTTGAATATAGTTTCATTTTCTGAAATTAGGTGCAAGGAAACACTGGTTATTTTACTTAAACACGTGAAACCATCTGTTTGGTCCTTTGCTGCTTACCTTTCTTTTTTTCGAGTTTGGCCTCTAGAGTCTCTGTTACACGGGAGGCCCATTCATCATACAGCTCAGATCGCTGCTTCACAGAATTCATCATCAAAACCAGGTCGTCCAGTGTGTATCTGTAACTGTAGCAGCAAAGCAAAATGATAGATTTTTTTAATAAGATGCACAAATCAGAAGAACCACAGTTTTCTGTAGTTTAATACTAAAAAATAATCAGTGGGACTTACTTCACTGTGTAGTTGGTGACGGGGCAGGAGCAGAGGTTGTTGATGTGGTACAGACAGACCAATACTCCGGGGGTACAGGGACAGGTGATGGCAGACAGGTAGCAGGTAGTCTTGCACTTGAAACATTGCCGCTCGTCATCCTGGAGGTGATCGTACTTTGCCTCCTGGTGGTGCATCGCTCCCTGAAGGTGTGAGATACCAACAAATGCATTAGGTGATGCAGTGTGTGTTTAAACACAACACCTCTTTGCACTTTTTTTAAACATGTATGCTACTTTCACAGCTGGCCAATAAAGCTTAGTGGCACATTTTTACACATTTCTGCGAGGCCAAAACAAAAAAGCAATTTTAAACTAGTGATATGAAAAATAAACCTGTATTTATTTATTAAAAAAATAGTCTACACACTATGCAACTCTGTCATTATGTCTACACGAGTTGTTGAAAGATGCTGTACCATTTTCTTCACTTTCTCTCTCAGCTCCTCCTCTTCTCGGATCATGGCGACCATGTCCTTGTGCACGGCTGAGGCCAGAACCACGCTGAGTGTATCTGCTTTTGTGGCCATGTTGCACACCATCTCATCATGCGAAAACACGTTGTACCGATGCAGCATGCGGTAGTGGTCAACACACTGTCTGCCAAGAGGCATCTGGTAGAAGAGAAAGGAGCAAAAGAAAGTTATGTGTGTAATTGGTGATGGAGCAATAGCAGAAGAGAAATTAGTCAGCAGTAGTTTTGAGTAAGTGTGTAAAGAAGAACAAAAAAATGTCAGCCTAATGTAAATATTTTCAGCTTTTCTTACTCTCCTGTGATACTAAAATGAATTTATTTCAACTTGTGGCTACTTTACAAAAGAAAACTAATTTTAAAAAAGCAACATGATCTTTTTTGGGTGAACAGATATAATATAATTTACTTTTAATATAAACTGCCGCTCCACATTTCTCTCCAGTTCATAGTAACAGCCTTTGCATAACACTATGAAAATACTGGAGGTAATCTAAATACTGATGCATGACCCAATAAAGCAGCTTAAGCTTTATTTATAGTCCTGCACTGAATCCCAAAGAGCCTGTGGCATAGGCTGTTGTTGGTATTTGTGTCTGCTTTTCTCTGCCCTCAGCATGATTTTTTTTCCTACCTGCTTCATGGGAAAATTTCTCACAGAGACTTGAACTAAAGCTACTAAAAGTCTTCTCTGCACATTGCGCTGGTGTTCATGGACTCTACAGCCATCACTGGTGCTTCATTCTCTCTTGCGATTGTCTTTCTTTCTCCTGCATGCTATCATGCCACACAGCCTTCTAGATAGTTTACATATTCTCTAATTCTGTGAGAACTCACTTTACTGAGAGGAAATCCCACAATATGTGATCCTTCTGCACCTATTGCTAACAGGTGCCATTGAATACCATCATGAAGGATTCTACTGTGTTTGTTTGAATTTAGAAACACACCAGTGCTCCTAGTACCATTTTACAGTTTCACCATCGGTGTTTTAACCTGTTAAAGGGATGGGCAGCTTTCAGATTTCACACATTCAGTTAACATGACCTCTGTTTTTATAAGACTTAAAGCAGTTGTTATAACAGTGGTTAAAAATGTGTGTTGCTGTGATGCGTAAATACTTTTCTGGGAAGCTGCAGATCAGGTAAAGTGTAGATTTTATACAGAACTATAAATCAAGCTGTAAAGCAGTACTACTAAAATAAGCTGGCATTTTTTTTGTACTCAATCAATGAAAATTTTTCATACTAAAAATAAAAAAAATGACCTTGTTATTCATTCACATCTTCTACTTTCACATAAAATTATATTAGAAAAAGTGTTTTAAATACTTTTTCCAAACAAAAAAGAGATGCTGTTTAGAACAGCGAAAATAAAGGGATTAAATACCCAGTCCACTGTGCAGAAGTTGACCGCCTCAGCGAAGTTGAAGCCCTGATTGAAGCCACTGTGATAAGCTCTAGGAAATGTGATGACAAACTCACCAGCACACTGGTTTGTTCTGTAAATCTGAAGCAAAGTGGAGAGCAGAGAAAATCCTGTGAGAAATATTCAAGTTTTATCTGTATATCCACTTCATAACAGACACTGACTACATATACAGATGTAGACTACACAGGATGTGAAAAAGACTACGAACTGGGACTCCATAGTCCATCAGGGTGTTGGGGTTCATGATAGTGACCAGCTGGTGGAGCAGGTCAGGTTGAGACTCAAAAAGCTCTGGGGCCAGTTTCTTCATAACGTCCTCCAGCTGCTCGGCAGCAAAACCAGGAGCACCATACCAGGTTTTGGGTTCCCCCCTTGAAATGAATAAAATAGAAAAGACTTCACTCCTGCTGGCCAAAAGTGAGGTGCAAATAAAATGTATTTGATTTTAGGAGCTCAAGCAATAATAAACCTATACAAGAAACTTTTTTTGTATACCAGTGCAGGTAATTGATGGAGTAGCTCCAGTGATCCTCGATGTGCCAGCAGAAAGAGGAGAAGCACATGCCAACATAAAGCCACGGCAGCGTCATCCCACAGATGTCAGCTGTTACATGAGTCAGTACAGACGGGTTCATCATCGCCAGGTTGTTGAGGTTCCAGCCACATTTGAGGTATTTCTGCGTGGGGAACGGCATACCCAGGTCAATAGCAGGAATTACAGTGCAATGCTTGTACTTCTTAGTTTACAAAACATGATTCAACAGATGTATGCAAGGTTTTATATTGCTTATTTAGACATTTACCTCATCTGCTGGAGAAACCTTAAATTTTCCATTTGGAATAGGGAATCCACTCCCAAACTCCTTCGAGGCGATATCTGCTCCATACTCTACAGTAACGTCCTCATCAATGGCTCCAACCAAACGCCAAAACTCTTTCTCTACCAGCTCTGTGGGCACCATCTGTAACAAAGAAGTGAGAGGTAATTGAATTTAAAATACTCAGACTGACATAGAGCAGTATGTTTATGTTTGGACCATATCTACTTACATGAACTGGCATGTTGAAGTAATCAGATTTAAAGGCATCTGCCATTTGGCCAAATGCACGCAGGGAATAGTCTCTGTATGCCTGTTCAAACCCGAACGCCTCATGAGGCTTGTTGCATTCCTGTGGGCAAATTTAAAAAAGCCTTTCAAAGATATTGACACGGTTAGCTTTTGTGTGTGTGGTTTTTAATTTATACACAATTATTTATGGAATTATGATGCCAAAAACCTATTCTATAACTACATAATTAAAAACATATAGGTAAAAATCTGAGAATTCTGAAATTGAATCTGTGGGAGAATGAATGAACTTCCAGGAGGTAAAAAAACGATCTTGGAGAAAAAGTGAGCAAACCTTTTAAAGCATTTTTTTTTTAAAGCAGTTCTCTTTCAAACCTCACTCGGTATCTCACTATTGAAAGTGGCCTCTGGCATGACCAATCAAGCAAGCTCCACTATTACCATGTCTGTCCAAAAACGACTAATTACGTCAACAACACAGGGTCCCCGAAACCCTTAGATCAATAGTGTTGGAGCCTGAACATAGAAGCCTGTCTCCTAGAGTCTGCAGTCTAGAGAGCCAAATTGGCAGCTTCAAAGACTCAGAACTTTCAGCAACAGTAGAGGAAAGTGAAAGCTGCAGATGAGCAATGGGGCACAGGTGGAAGCATCCCCACTTGGTTTCAGATTTGATATTTCACTCAGTGGTAAAGGGATTCAAGGGTGGCACTCAGGTTGCAGACTGTTATAATGCCAACACCTGAGGAGATCGATCTCCAACCTTCAGCACATACACATCTTAAAAGCCATTTCCAACTTGATTGGGTGTTTTATTATTTTAATTTTCCTCTTGCTCTGACATTTTGACAAACTTCACACTACACTTACAACTGACACCTGGAGAGATGATGCGACCATGAACAGTCTAGGCCAGATTTAAACAGCCATTAACTTCAAAGGCAACAAAACATTGGAGTAACTGCAATTTAGAGGTACTGTCACCTGTACGTTATCACTGAAACTCACTTACTATGTACACTGCTGCAGCTGTTATATATCTAAAACTCAAACTAAACACCATTTTATATCAGTGAAGCAGCAGGTTATATGAGTCAGCCCCCAGCAGAGCATCCTGCCTGAGGTCTCCTCTGAGTATCAGATGCTTAATGGTGTAAGCAGTGTTTCAAAATTAGATAACAAAGAATTAAAAATATTTTTTATATTTCTTTGGCACCCCTCTGGTGGCCTGTGGTAAAAGCCAGCCCTGCCTCCTAAAGGTGTGACGTTCACACATGATTTCTTTTTCTGATTTCCACCCAGAAGACTGTTCAGTTCCACCATATTTTGGCTCTGATTTGGCATTAAAAATACATGGGTGTATTTAGAAGGTCCATACTAAAGTAAAGAGTGGCAAAGAGAAGTGAAATCAAATTATTCTGAGCTTTGCAGGTAGCAAAAGTCTGCCAGACATTAGAGCTGGCTCCCGGAAGGAGAACCTTTAAAACCGACCCTGGGAATACACTGGCTGCACCGGAGTCGTGTTCTTTTTGCGATTTGGCTATGGGAGCTGTTTGAGCCCACTCACTCCTTACATTGCTTAAACTAAGAGAAGTTATACAACTTTGAGCTGTTAATTCTGCTATACAAGCCAGTAAAAGCCCAAAACAAAATACAGATGTAGAACTACGCATTTTAGTTCCCTTTTAATGTTAGCGTTAAGATATACAGACTTTGAGTAACAGTTTAAGATAACCATACCTAAGAAACTTTCAATTGTAGTTACAGTATTAGTGTAGTTTTGTAACACATTTTCATTAGTGATGAGAGATTCTTGTATTTAGTGCAGTTACACTTGTTGCAGAACAAGTGACACTGATCTTACTTCTTATTTGTTGTACTGTAACCCAACCCAGTACTGTTTTTCTAAGCCAAACAAACAGATAGCAAAAGTGAAAGTAAACTACAGGATCACAGTCTTTACGTCACTGATAACATACCTGCTTATATGTTCTTTTAAAAACAAACACTATAAAACCTGGCAACAGCTTAAAAAACAAATACATTTACAATAAACAAAAGTAAACAATAATGTTTATAGATGGACTACACAGTATTTATGCACTACTTAGAAGCTTTATAAACATCCATTCCACCTTATAGATGTTATAGATGGTTTACAAAGAATTATTAAGTAATAATTAATATTATTTAGTATTTTTTCAATATTTGCTAACAGTGAAAAACTATTTAGCTCATTTTTCTATGTATTAACGATAGTAATTATAAAGTGTTACCAGACTGTGCTGTTTAATCTCACCTGAGCCAGACACTTGGGGCACCTCCAGTCTCCTCTGGGAACGTCGTGCAGAGGAGGGATCAAACAGAAGGTGTGGTAGCTGTCGTCACAGCCATCACACAGCAACAGGCGGTCTTCATCTCCCCCACTGCCACACACCAGACAAACAACCAGATCCACCTGGGCAATAACAACAGGAGCAGTTTGTAGTGAGACGAAAATAAACAGATAGAAATGAAAAACATTTTTTACATAGACTGAAATCTACCAGAACTCAGTATATTTATTACAAAAATGAAGAATTTTAACATGCATGTTAAAAATATACTTTGAAATGCTGTCAGTTTTAAAGGATCAGTTATGGTGCATGATATTTTAAACCTCATTTTTTCTCTTCTTACATTACTTCTGCCTTCTTTTCTTGTGCTATTGTATCTTTTAGTTTATGTAATTACATTCAGCATTAAAATGTCACATTTTTTTTGTTATGTGTTATTTGTGCTCTTCAAAAAATGATACATATTTAATGGACAAAGGAAGCAACTTAGTCAAATGACAAAAACTTAGGGTGGATTTCTCATCATGTTGCATTAAACTAAACACACACTCTTTTGGTGTCTACTTACTGGACTTGGAGGAACTGGAGGCATGACTTTCTTATACCGTGACTTGGGAACTTTGTCAGCTTCAAATATTAGTTCCTTGGTTTCAACTGGTTCCTGTTTCACCAGAATTGGAATCTCTTTCTCTGCAAGGCCACAAGAAACGTTACTATGACCAAGAAGAGGATTATCCTTTACAGGAAATGTTTAAAAATACATGGACTCCATATTTGGTATTTTTAAGTTACTATAGAAATATTATTTTCTTGGCTAAAGGAGGATTTGTAACTACTGAATATATGTTTAATTACCATTCATTTCTGCTTATCGCTACTTAACACTCTTCTTACAACATTCATACATGTTTATTAATGCTTAATGATTCCAAACAAAGTGTGTTGAAGTGTTTGCATTAATGTTGTGAATATCAACAGAATAACTGTTTTCGCTCTGGGGTGTGGGTCTAACCTGGTTCTGTCTTGACAACAAAAGACCCCATCCTCCGCCTCAGGTTTGGCTTGCTATCACCGGGCTCACCTGGTTCAGTCTTCACACAGACAGCCTACAGACAAAGTGAGAACTGAAACGTCAAACTACGAGATTCTTCAAATAACTGTTGAATAGTGAAGCTTGTACTGATGGTTTCAGGGCAGTTTTAGTCAGGCTTTGTGGCTCCCACCTCACACTTCATGCGCTTGGCTCTGCGAGCACTTGGACAAGCATCAGGTATCTGGACAGGTGTCCTCTGAGCCTGGTCCTGCAGCTTCTGCTCCTTGATGTCTGTGCCCTCCTCTGCACTGTCGACCGGCTGGACAGGCTTCTGAACACACTGAAAGAGCCAGCGAGGGAGAACTATATCACAAAGGCTATTAGAAAGAACCTATGCGACTAACTGGAAATACCTGTATAATCAGATGCAGTAATCGGGAAGATATAAACTGACTGCCAGGTAGTACAGTACAGTTAA